>NC_139665.1:21427498-21469998 GCF_951799395.1 Argentina silus
CCACCTCTCTGCCCTTCACATTGCACCCCTGGACACCCTGCGTACCTGTCCCACCATGCGCCCCCTCACACTGCCCTCTCTCAGTCCTTCCCCTCCCCAGCTCAGACTGGCCCCCTCTGGACAGACACCCCCCTCACCACCCCCTCCCCCTCTCCCTGCACCATCCCACCCGTCGCACTAGCACAACGGTATTCTGGGATGTACCACATGGATCCATCCTCTGTCCCTCACAGACCCCAAGATCTCCAGCTCATGTACTACTGCCCTGGCTCAGCCTCTTCCCCCTTCTCGCCCCCCTACCCCCCACACACACCCCTCCAGCCCGCCCTGTCTTCCTCCTCCCTCACGGACGCCTCCACGGAGCCCCTCCTGCCCCCCTCGCCCCTCACCTCGCCTGGGACTCCCCACTGTGAAGCAAGCGGTGCCAGCACCAGATCACGGGCTCACAGTCTGGAGAACCCTCAGCCATCCCGGGACGGGAAAGGGGAGGGCATCCCCACACCCCACCAGAGCTCTGGGAGTCTGCCTCGACCAGCCCATGGATTTGTAGCAGACTGAAGTGGACTTCCATCTGGACTCTATGGACCTAGTTCAGGATCTGTTTCGACGCCTGGGGACCTCAGTTACTGGACTAAAGACCGGACTAAAAACCAGGTCGTTCTTTCAGTGGAGTACTCTCACAGGGACTCAGCCTCAGACCTACTATTGTTTCCTTTTGTTTTAAAGGCACGTTTTTTCAAATAGCATGAAAAAAAGCTGAGGGTGTATGTACAGTAGGTGCATACAGTAGCTTTACATTGTAGAGACGCTAGTGTGGTCTTGTTAGAAGGGTATAGAAGCATGAAGGTCGCTGTGACTTTGTGTTGTTATTCTTTGGATAAGGCCCCGAGGGCCGGAGGAGAGGAACAGCAGGACTGCATCATAATGGAGAGGTTGGCAGTGTGTGTGTGTGTGTGTGTGCGTGTGTGTGGGGATGTCGACGACAACGACACACGACTGGATTGGATCAGGGATGGGAGTGGAGATGGACATGGGCTTGGGAAGAGAGGGAAGAAAGGAGAGAGGGGATCTTTCTTGCTTTTTAGCTCCTTGCTAGCGGGCCTTCTGGTCGGGTGGGGAGCGGGGGTTTCTGGTTGGATGGGTTGGAGGATAGAGTGGTGGTGATTAAGGGGGGTGGGGAAAGGGAGGGGGGAGGGGTCTGAGAGGCTGGGGATCTAATGGTTCCCAGTTCCAGAACTGTCAGCCCTGCTCTTTTAGCTCATGTCTGGGCTGCTGGATGGAGCTGGCTGGGGGCTGGTTGGATGGGTTTCCTGGACTGAGAGAATGGTGTGAGAAGGTGGATTGTCATGGTGGAGTCTGCTCTTTAGCGCTGGTCCTCAGGGGGAGAGAGTGGAGATGGGGGCATGTTGTGCCCAGGGCGACACAGCCCCTGCTGTTGTCTGTCATACTGTGCACAGCGAAGACTTTCTTTCTCTCCTTCTCTATCTCTCTCTCTCTCTCTCTCTCTCTCTCTCTCTCTCTCTCTCTCTCTCTCTCCTTCTCTCTCTCATTCAATCTTTCTCTCTCTCTCTCCCTATCTCGTTCTCTTTGCATGTCTCTCCAAGCCTTTTAAGTAGTGCCTGTAGACACACATTAACATGCTGCATGTCACTATGGAAATCCAGCTTGCCATTTATCTATTTAAAGGAATTATGGTTCATTCTGTGAACCTGGCATTTATCTACGCATATTTATAAGGACTGGGGCTATTTATAAAACTGGGGAATTTTTAGGCAAAGATAGAAAGAAACACCAAGAGGCATCATACCCTTAGGGGGCACAAGGGCACCTACCCTCTCAGATTTGTCCTGTTAAATTAATGAACATACTTAAAAGTTTATGCCCATGTTTTATCATAGTTCTTTGGAAAAAGATTTGGGAGGGGGGCACACTGGACTGGTCATATACACTTGACTAAAATAGCTTTTATTCTTGGGTTATGATATTATAAGATAAACAAGTGTGGGAGTATAAAAGTTCCTAAAGAGCCAATGTGTACCATTAGATAACCTATGCATACAATAAATGATGTTTTAGACATACAATTAGGCATAGGCATTATGGCTCTAGATTGCAGGTAAAAGCTGTTTCAGGTGTTATAAAAATGCAAAATACTCCATCTCCCCGCGTCCTTCCTTGTGCACTTGGTGCCCCCTCTAAAATATTGGGTTCATGACGCCTCCCAACAAAACAACATATCTCTTTCTGGAGACACCCCTGTAGTAAATTGGCCAGAAGCAAACTAGAAATAGTTTATCGGTTGATGATGAATTGTTAGACTTATATCCCTGCCATGTTTCCCAATGTATCCCATGGTTACCAGCTCTGAAATCATTATCTTCAACCAATCAGAGTAAAGGCAATATTTCCACATTACAAAGCACAAGAGACAAACGTTTTTATATTTATATGAATGTATCAATAATACTAAAGATGTATTTTTTTACCTTGTGGACAGCAGGGGTATAAAGACGCTCTTCGTTTGAGGGGAGTGTAGTCTTGTTGTCAGAGTGGCGGTGCTGTGTGGTACCAGACAATGCAATGTTCCAAGGTCATTCCGGTCCCAATGGCTCTACTATTCTCTCTTAGTTCATGTGGGTTTGCCTCTTGGCTTCTCTGCAGATGGAATGTACTGTAATCAAATTATCTTCTTTTTCCTTTTTATTTTGATATCATTAGATAAAACCTGTTATGCTAATAAATGACAAATATGACTGTTATGTTTGGCCATCCTGTTTGTTATGAAGTGAATGCTTATGGAGGTGTGATTCATGCACGGCATGGAACAAATGTGTGTTCTTATCCAAAAGAGACGTAACTGGAAAACATTACAATATCACTTCAGGTGCTCACTAATCAATGTCACTTTTGTGTCTCCCAACAAAACAACATATGTCTTTCTGTCAACACTGATATACAACCCTGGGTAAGCAAGCTCATGTTCAGTTTGATCACTGACTTTTAAAAGTCAGCAGATTTAATGAGGGCAAAACAGACCTATCATATCCACCTCATTAGCCAATGAACAGATCAACTTATCATAATGATGACGTTTTTTGGAAGGGTGTCATGCGTGCTTGGAGGTCTTTGAATGTCAGTACAAAAAAAGAAAGTCTGATCTGTACCAGTTGTAGTCATCTCTTATCATAAAATATTTTCAAGGAAATATAATTCAAAGAAAAGTTTTTGGACCACACCAGTTTTGCTTGGATATCTCTCTAGTCTACACATGTAGGGTGACATGTTGTTGCTGTCTTCCTTTCATTTTACCAGGAAAACACTCATCACCATCTCACTCACACACTCGCATAAACGTGCACACATACACAGACACACCACACACACAAACAATTCTCTGTCACGGAAGTCTGATGTTTGTCTGTCTTTTATGCATTCATAGGTGTGTGTGTGTGTGCATGTGTGCGTGCGTGTGTGTGTTTGTGTGTGTATGTTTGCATGTGTCTGTTTGTATTTGTTTGCATGTGTATATGTTTCTATCTATCCTTTGTTGTCTGTCACTATGGTTCACCTGAGGCAAAAGCATTGTGCTGTCATGTGGTTACGTGGGCAGGGTGCTGTGTTTGTTGATTGCGTTGAGTTGACACACCTGTTTGTGCATGTGTGTGCGTGTTGTGTGTGCATGTGGGTGTGTGTGTGTGTGAGTGTGAATGTGTGTGGTGACTGATCTGAAATGATGATTTGTGTGTTTAACTGGGGAAGTGGGGTTCGAGGAGATGGTGCGTGGGAACCACACACAAAACAGTTTGTGATGATGGTGATGTGTTTAACAAAGGAGGTGTGCGGGGTGTATGTGGGACACAAAAAAGCCAGTGGCAATGGAGATATGTATTGTATGTTTAATGAATATAGGCAGTGTTAGGGGAGGAGATGTGTGTGGTTGGGGGTTGCAACGCCGGGTGATGACGATGGGTGTATTTCGTAGGGGCGGGGAGATAGGGTGGTGGTGTATTTTGATGATGTGTGTGTTTTGTAAGGGCGGGGAGATGGGGCGGTGGTGTATTTTTATGATTTGTGTGTTTAGCGGTGAATCTTGCACATTTGGAACTTGTTATTTGGCTTTAGTTCCTGAAAGCCCATCCATATTTAATGTTGTACAGACAATCCCATCCTGTCTGTTTATGCACCATTTTCTCCACCTGCTATCTGCCTCATATTTTATTCACCGCTTTCCACCTCCTTTTATTTATCATTAGGACAGAAAGGCCTTCGACAGATTATCATTTATAAAACTTGGGAGAGAATGAGAGAGAGCTTGGAATGACAGGCAGAGAAAGACAGAGAGAGAGAGGGAGAGATATAGAGATATGAGGGAAAAAGTGGGAGAGAGAGAGAGAGAGAGAGAGAGAGAGAGTGCTAGAGGTACTGGATGCAGGTATTTCACTAATTCCTCTTACTACATGCTCATAACTGCTTTATTACTCACCTGTGCCACTGTGTGTGTGTGTGTGTGTGTGTGTGTGTGTGTATGTGTGTGTGTGTGTGTGTGTGTGTGTGTGTGTGTCTGTGTCCATCTGTCTGTGTGTTGCTTTCAGTGCATAAATGATGCTCCTGACCCAAATACAGCAGCAATTCATTTCTGTCCACTGCATAGTCAAATACTGTATAAGTGCACACACACACACACACACACACACACTCACACACACACACACACACACACACACACACACACACACACACACACACACACACACACATTCTTCCATTCAAATGAGCACTTTGTCCTGGTGAAAAGAGCTTCTCCTCCACATCTCCTCCACTTGTCTCTCGCCCCAGATTTCAGCACAACAATACCATCTCTGTGCAGGAGGTAGAAAAAGCTTTCTCACTCAGGTAACTAAGTCAGTCCGTTCTATTCCTTTTTTTTTCCTTTAGCCCTGAAGATATTTCAGCTTTGTTGTGTGAAGTTTTTGTTCTACAGTCTAAAGTGTAATGAAAATGTCACATTGTGTTGACTCTTATACGGAGCAGACAGGCAGTCTGGTAGAGAGGACACACAGACTGTACTGCACATGAGAGCCATGACCAGTCTCAAAGGGTTTGTGTGTGTGTGTGTGTGTGTGTGTGTGTGCGTGCGCGTGCGCGTGTGCATGTGTGTGTGTGTGTGTGCGTGTGTGTGTTAGTCTGTGAGTGCAGCTCCCTTGGGTGCCCGCTACATGTGGTGGGAGAGAGGGGAGAACAATGCCCATGTCAGAGGGAAAGATTAATGGTGGGTTCCACTGTAGATGATGGAAACCTAGCTACGCTCAGCGACCAAGGACACGATGGCGGCTTCTAAATTGCCTCTTTTGTTGCTCACCTGTCTGAGTGGCTTACCATCTTCAACAGTCTGAATAGGATGATCGTATAGAACGTGTTGCTTTATTGGGTACTCCGTCTGGTGATTTCTGACTTTTGGGTTCCTGGTTCAAGCCCCAGTCCAGCTGTTTATCCTAAGTCACTAGCAGTGGGATACTGCATGCTTCTGGTGGTAGCAGTGGGATACTGCATGCTTCTAAAGTATTTGTTGGAGGCACATCTGGGTTTGCACTGCATCAGTAAAATGGGGAATCAGGTACCTTCCCTCTATGTAAGTGTACTACAACTTAAAAATAACAGAATAACTAATCCTCTTGTTAAGAAAAGATATGCTATAGATCTCAGCGCATTAAAAAGAACAGTCGCTATAGGGAGTTGGTTAGCCGGGCTGAAGCTGAATATGCGTGTGATAAAGTGAAAGCCTTCCCCTCCCGGTCCCTCACCAGTCGCTGGCTTACGTAATGTCACACTGTGAGGCACAGAGAAGTCAAATCTCCCAATGCTGAAATTGCTTTGTGTGCGTCTAGCACGCTTGTTAAAACGCGATGCGTCCGTGGCTTGGATCGTCAATCACCCCAGCTATGGCGCCAGCGGGGAGCTAAATTGGCTTGCGTGCAAAACGCAAGGTCGCGCGTATTCTGTCATACCTCTATCTGTTCCTTTCATGCACCGACCAAATGCAAAACCCCAACTGTACAAGAATGATACAAAAACATTTCTAAGAATAATTAAAATGGAAAATTCTACACTCAAAAAGTGTTATGCTGTTCTGTTGAGATTGGCTTAGATGGGCTTAGAAACTTTCTGGAAAAACCCTTAGTAGGCTACAAAATCAAAACAAGTAAAGAGCTGATGGCGTAGATGTGTAAAAATCACACCACAACAGCAACACCTGAGGTTACGGTTCTCTGAGAACAGAGACAACTTCATGTCCCAACCACATCAAGAGGTCTTATAGCTTCCTTTCATATTACATTTGTTGACCAAATCTGTGAGGAAAGATTCACAGATGACCTTGTTTTATCTAAAGCTAAATTGCCAATCTTTTGATATGGTGTTGTGGTGTCAGGCCAGGTCATGAGGTCATGCATGAACCTATAGCCCAAGTGCCACTGCTTGACTAATTAAGTGCCTCGCTTATAATATGCGGCCTGTTTGTTTCATTTTAAACATTTTCAATGAGACATTTAGAGAGCTTTTTGTCTCTGACCTTAATTGCAGCTGCAAGCTACGTTTTTAGTCGCATTTTTAATGCATTTCATCTTCACTAAATGTCAGCCCCAACTCCTCAGGCCCAACTATGCATTGCCTAATTGTACAACAACTACTGTGGATGCAAAGGTCCTGATGAGGTGAAATAGGCCGATGCATCTTCATAAATATGACATAGACCCTCGCAGTGCACCAGCTAATATTTGTCAGAGTCACCATAGTTCCTAGATAGCTTTAGGAGAGAGAGGAGAGTTGTGGGGAGAGAGAATGAAAGAGAGAGAGCGAGAGAGAGAGAGAGAGAGAGAATACTGGGACCCCTCATTTCATTCTGGTGAGCTAGTGAGTGGAAAGAAGGTGGAGAAAGAGAAAGAAAAAAAAAGGAATCAGAAAGAGACTCTGCAAGGCAAGGCATGTTTCCTCTACTGGGCTGAGATGTGGCTGTGAAAAGAGGCAGCTTCGGATGGGGGTGGAGACCTTGGGCTGATGGCCGGTCAATATGCATCAGCCTCAAGACCAGCGCAGAGAAGAGGAAGGAGGCAAGAGGGGAGGAGAGAGAGGTTGAAAGTGAGTGAGTGGAGGGTGGACAGGTTGCATACTGTAACAGAGCTGGGAGAAGAACAATTTGGAAAGAAACTATGGAAAATGGTAAAAGAGAGGAGTGGAAACATAGGAGGAGGAGGAGGAAAGTTCAGGGTGTACAGGAGGGTTGTGGTGTAAATGGTGATTGTGGAAAAAAGGGGGAATGAAAATAACATTGGGGGGAGAGAATGTAGGCTGTATGTATGGCTGCTCAACCCCCTGTGAAAATGTTACAAAAAATGTTACAAAAACTGACATTGAACAATATCACAAAGACCCATACAGTGTGTGTCAATATACATTTACTCACAGTCTGTGCAGGCTGAGATACAAACCTCAATACTGGATATTATACAGGTAAGTGCATGAACTGGATATTATACAGTTAAGTGCATTGCAGCATCATTGTGGATGCTGCAATCATGGATATTCTCTGTTGTGATGGCAGATACACCACCAGATGGCATACCAGCGTCTGTAAAGTTGAGTTGCAGTGCAGCCACCCATGGAACACCCTCACCACTGACAGCTTTTGCAACCTTGCCATACTGCAGATCCAATATCTGGTGACATAGCTTCAGTGTATTCCCCCACTTGGCTTTAGAGGTTTAGAGGATAGCGTGCCAGTGTGACAGTGTGTGTTCATTTTCTGTGTTCATTTTCCCAGGTCTATACTTTAGGTAGCTATAAGCCCTCTTGCCCCCCGCTCCACTGATGTGTGTGTGTGTTTGTGTGTGTGTGTGTGTGTGTGGGTGTGTGTGTGTGTGTGTGTGTGTGTGTGTGTGTGCGGGTGTGTGTGTGTGTGTGTGTGTGTGTGTGTGTCAGTGAGTGGAACATTCCCTCCCGCTCGTGCACTCTCTCTCTCTCTCTCTCTCTCTCTCTCTCTCTCTCCCTCGCTTTTCATGCGAATGCGATCTGCGAGGCAAAACTCCTCCGAAATTCGGAATAATGAAGTTGATATTCTGCATGTAGCATATCTGTACGTGTTTAAATCTTATTATCTTATTATCTTAAATGTTATTATTCCTGCACATCGCGTACATCCTTAGTAAACACACCACTTTCCCGCCAGTGAGCCAAATCAACTGTCCATGTGAATGGCTACATTCCTGAGGAAATGTTGAATAGTTTGTTTCTTTAAATGAAATACATTTGTTAATGTTGTCTACTACCACAGTTTAAAAAAGAAAAAGAAAAAGATAAACAAACGTTTTTTTGTTGTCAAGAGCTGCGGTTCGCCAACTCCTGCCCTAGGTTGTCCAGCAGATATTGTATCCATGGCAACGGATGCCGGTCAGGGATAGGCTTGAGACTCAGCCCTCTGATGTCCACACTTAACCGCATGCTGCTGTCCTTCTTGCACACGCAAACCACAAGGATGAGTATGGTGATTTGGATTTCTTGATCCAGCCTCTCTCTATATGGTTTTGAACATATTCCTTCACCTCTTTGCATAAAGGTTTCGGGGTGGAGTTGTAACACTTCTGTACAGGTGTGTCATCCTTCAAGTAGATTTTTAGCTGCAGGTGTGGAATGCAGCCGATGTTGCCCCTCTTCCTGAAGATGTGTTAAGTCAACAGGTGGGTGACATTTTTCTTTGGTTTTGCAAGTTGTGTTTCTCTGTTTATCACAGTTCAGGGTGACGCTGAGTGGTGCATAGATAAGCATCACTGGACCGACTCATGTTTGACGTGATCTACTCTACCCTGCCTAGCACCGTTCTCTGAGAAAGGTAAATGTCATATGGAGTTCTGAATTGGAATCTTGACAACCTTTGAAGCTTCACACAAGGGCACATCAACAAGGCATGGAAACAGCTCCAAACCGTCCGAGCAGCGGCTCTCCGTAGCTGGCTCAAACATCATTGTTCTACCCTCTGGCGAGGCTCTGATTCTGCATTTCACTTCACATATTTGACCTGTTTGAATGGTGAGTCCTTTTCACAACACCGCTTGGTTTACTCGTGAGTCATTACTTGAATGGCAGAGAACATGGTTTCAACAGCGTTCTCTCTCATATCCATTACCTCACTCAGCAAAGCACTTAAATTGACACCATCAGGCAGCTCACTGTTCTCTCTGATCAGTTCTTCAATAACATTAAACCCCAGCAGTGAGCAGTGAACTCTAATTGACTAACATTGGCACATGTATGGTAATTATATTTAGTAAGTCAGAAGCTCAAGGAACACTTCTATCCATCCATCAAAGGGTACAGCTGTGCCGTTGGCTGCAGTCACATGATGCTGGTTGTCAGAGATCAAGCTCTCGACGGGTTGGATCTTAACACTTAACAGAAAACTTCTCTACCCATGCCCTCCCTACGATGCTGACCTGGGCCCCAGTGTCTAACAGCATCTCTGCATTGACTCCATTAACTAAACATCTGCTAGTTAATGTTGCTGTGCAACACGTTTTACTTTCATCTTTCTTAATGCTGATTGAAAGGGAAATGTTTGAGACAAGGTCATTCTTTCCAGTTTACTGTACCCCTATCTAAAACCAAAAAGAAGCAGACCATAATGCAAGGGGATTTTACTGGTAGGAATGTCTTCAAATCTGTAATGTGAGTTTAGCAGTCATTTAGCAGTCTGCCACCTTTGAAGCTAAGTCACCGCCTCCCCTGTGGCTACCAATCTGTGACTAGACATCAACAACATCCGAATGTAAAAAGTGGTACGTCTAGTCACAAATTGGGGCTACCATCCTAGGTCATCTAAAGCACGGGTGGAGGGCACTGATAAGAATTATTAAAAGCACATAACAAAATATAATATGTAATATGTAAATATGTGTGGCTATTTTCCAACCCTCTAAACAGCACCACAAAACCAGCACCTGTGAGTTTTTTTTTTATAACAACACAAGGTCAACAGCAGTATCACTAGCGAAAGTTTCACCTCTTGACTTACATTTTCTTGAACAGTATGTTCTATGTCTTTGATAAAGGGTTTTCACATGAAGACTTTCAGGGTCAACAAACAAGGCCCTGGTGGTGGTGGTGGATCCTTCCGACTATGATTGCCTACACTGAACTACAAGGCTATTGCACTGCCTGGGAGAGATCATTCTGAGAAGCTGTCTGCACGTAGAATACAGTGACTGTCTTGTGAGATTGTCTTGTATCTTAATAAACAGGCAAAGCATTAGACAAACAACAACAACACAGGGTTTACAATGGGCATTATGTTTATAGACAACAGGGCCACTTACTAGTGCATGTGGCAGCAAACAATATGGGGATGGACTTTGACAGACAGTACAGCTCCTGTCAGTACACCACCTGTCTCTGACACAACACTGCCACTTAGGACACCCACATTCAATATGATGCATCAAAAACGTCCATCATATCCCCTGTGTCCCCAGGTCCTGTGGCACATAGTCAGCACCTGAGCAGCGCTGTCGCTATACTCCGCCATCACTGCTGTCATTGAGTAAATCCATTACCCTGTCAGTCTTCACATGAATATTGTATACAACAAGTTGAAAAATGTCCCTGTGTAATTTTCCAAGGGCAACCTCGGCTGAGGTTGTTGATGGAGAAAATGGTTTCTTCATCATTTGAATCGTAATATAAAGTAACCTATAGGTTGCATGAGATTGTTCAGTTGTATTCGTAATATTCCATGACACAGTTGGAGATGCATGGTGTGTGTGTGTGTGTGTGTGTGTGTGTGTGTGTGTGTGTGTGTGTGTGTGTGTGTGCGTGTGTGTGTGTGTGTGTGTGTGTGTGTGTGTGTGTGTGTGTGTGTGTGTGTTCATGGGATCATGGTGACATAATGTTCCCTGTTCCACTGTGGTTGAAATCTAGGGTAACCACTCTATACTTATGGCTCTTTGGAGATGAGATTCAAGAAATGAAGTCTTGTAATGCCACAATATGAGTTCAGTATTTATTAATTGCTTGCAAGCAAGGGACACACACAGAACAGCAGCCCAGTAATGGTCTGAGCAGTAGTTCAGCGCAAGTCTGAAGACGCAGCTTCAGAGTTCCCCTCTTATAGGGAAAGAAAAACAATACAGGTCAAACAACAGGTCTTTCTGGCTGGAACACCAGGTGCCATATATGGGGTGAGATGCAGCAGTCTGCAGTTTACGCTTACGCTTATAGTCATATCTATGGTAAGCCCAACAGCTATGAAACATATGAGCCTTCAAAGTGGCCATTAACATACAGTACCAGTCAAAAGTTTGGACACACCTTGCCAAGAGTGTGCAACCCTGTCATCAAAGCAAAAGGTGGCTACTTTGAAGAATCTAAAATATAAAACATATTCTGGTTTGTTTAACACTTTTTTGTTTACTACATAACTCTATATGTGTTCCTTCATAGTTTTGATGTTTTCAATATTAATCTACAAATCTAAAAATAAAGAAAAACCATTGAATGAGAAGGTGTGTCCAAATTTTTGACTGGTACTGTACATAAGCAGTATAAACCATGTAAGAGCAATCGAAACATGTTGGCAATATTCCTCTAAACAGTTCTATCAATGTCTTTAACGATCCCCCCTTTTAACATTTAATCCCCTTAATGTTAACCACTATCAAGCAAGAATATAACAGCCTTCGAGGGGTCCTCACTCCTCTTCCTACGACGTAAGGGTGTTAACATCCTTTGCATGGGTACAGTTATCCTTTTTGCCACACACAGATAATTACATTATATTAACATCGGGAGGGTCGTCATCGCCGTCTCGCCCGGGACCTCTTGGTGACTCACAAGCCCAGTAGATGGAGCCCACGACCACGATGGCAATGATCAGGAGACATCCAATCGTCAGCCTCATCCCTCCGGATCTCCTAAATGGGTGCCAAGGTCATAAAATCCATCGTAACATGATCAAATGGGCCATCAGGGGGAGGATGGCTTGATTGGGGAACAGTTCGTGCCCGTCTTATGTTATGTCTTAGGCACACAGGGCATATTGAACAAAAGATTTGTGAATAATTTGAGAAGCCTTGTGTGTACCAGTGTTTATTTACAATATCCGTCATCCCCCCCTTTTGACACATGATCTTTCCCATGTGACAATACAGCATAAAAATAAAATAAACATTTCGGTAGACACAGGTTACCGTTTGGCCGACCCAAATCTTATTTACATAGGTTGCTCCGGCTTTGGTCCACTGCTCTCTCTCTTTTGGAGAAGCATTAGCCTGTGTCTCAGTTAGATCAGCGAGTGAGATGGTGGGGGTTATCTGTATCATTTGCAGAGCCGTGTCTGCAGGGATCTGTGCTGCTAGTCACATTTACATATTGCAATCTGTTTGGGTAGCATTATAGCTTCTAACTAATTATTTATCAATTTTCCATGTTGTATTTCAGTTCCTGATGACATAATTAACCCTCTCATTTTTCACAATGTTCCAAAATCATGTGCTACTCCAAATGCATATTGACTATCAGTGTAAATTGTTACACTTTTCCCTTCTCCCAAAATACAGGCCCTTGTTAAAGCAAAGAGCTCGGCAGCCTGGGCAGAGAGGTGGTGAGGCAATCTGTAGCCCTCCACTGTATCATAATCAGTAACAATAGCATACCCCACCTTATTTAGGGAAGATGTTAGGCATTTTGGTGCAGATCCATCAACATAATAGATAATATTACTATTTTCCAATGGTTCATCTGACAGATCTGGTCTAGGTGTACACTGTTGATTGATTGCAGCAACGCAATCGTGGGGCTCTCCGTCATCCTCTGTAGGGAGAAGTGTAGCCGGATTAAGAGCTGTACACCTTACGATACTGATATTTGGGAGTGATAGTAGAACATTGTCGAGCTTAGAGGAAAAATATGCTACAGGACACATTTTATCACCATGTTTTTGCATCAGCACAGAGAACATAAAACCATCTTTTTCACACACAGTTTGAACAAATTCTTTGTTGGGATCAACCAATCTTAATGTTGGAGCAGTGGTCAGCATGGTTTTAAGTGTGGTGAAACTAATCTCACCCTCATCTGTCCATGTAACCTTGTCTGCGGAAGATAAATGTTGGCCATGTACCATGACATGAAGCGGTTGAGTTATTTTTGCATATTCAGGAATCCATTGTCTGCAGAATCCTACCGTTCTCAGGAAGGAGAGCAGGTGTTTCACTGGTGATTGGCTTGGGTATTTTAGTGGTAGCGTCTATCCTGTCTGCACTCAAGCTTTTGCTCTCCTTGGTGAGTTTATGGCCTAGAAACACCACTTCCTCTTTTACACACTGTAATTTCTGCAGGCTTGCCTTGTGGCCCTGCTCTGCCAAATATTTTAAGAGAGCCACCATGTTTTTCTGACAGGTCTCTTCATCGTGCTACCTCCTTCCAGCACCAAATTCTCCAAGTTATCCTTTAAAGCTGCCCCAAACACAGCTGGGCTCTCGACAGCTTGGCGAAAGACACATGTGGGCCAGACCCGCGTATCTCAAAACACTTGAGCACTTCCTGAGTACTCCTCACAGACATAGCACAATATCCATGGTCATTCCAATAAAGCCACTCTCCTGACAATAAATCACTCTTCTCCTTGAACCAAATTTTCTCAAAGCCCTCATCCTGATTCTCTGAGACTTTAGCTGTACAATGCAGGTAATCATTATCCATGAATGTACAATCTTTAACTCTTAGTTTAGCTTCTGTCAACAACTCTTGTGTAATTGATCTCAGCCCAGAGCCAGGCAGGTCCTACCTGTAAAAGTAATTTAGCTGTGCATTTCCTAATAACACATTTTGCATAGCACGTTTCTCAATCCTAATTCCCTCATCTGAACACCACAGATTTAGTCCTAAACCACACATCAGTCTCTAACTAGCAAATTGACTGAGCAACAGTTAGATAATATGAATGAATGTTTACGATATTGGCAACCATCTTCATCAGATACAGATAAGGGGACTGTGAATCTCTCTTTTACCCTTCTTCCTTCTGCTCCTACTACCGTAACTATTCTGCCACTAAGTTTTGGTGGGGGTTTAGGCTCCAGGACCTAGTCTCTGGCTGTGCACGGTTGACCTGTCGGTAGAGAGGTGGAACACTCATGTTAGGTATCCGTAGATCAGCAGTTTCTGAATACTCAGACCTGCCCGTCTGGCACCAACAACCATGCCACGTTCAAAGTCACTTAAATCACCTTTCTTCCTCATTCTTGGTTTGAACTTCAGCAGGTTGTCAGCCATGTCTACGTGCCTAAATGCATTGAGTCGCTGCCATGTGATTGGCTGATTAGATATCTGCGTTAACGAGCAGTTGAACAGGTGTACCTAATAAAGTGGACGGTGAGTGTATAACAACTGTCACATAGATCAAATGACCTGGTTTATGGATGTCTGTGTTCTCATGGCAGGTCTAGCACGTGTCTCAGGCAAATTGACTGTGATCATTCAACCCCACAACATGCAAGCATATACACACATAGTCATAATAATTATACTGGTCAGAAATGAAGTGAAGTGTATTTTAATAAATGGAAATCACAGTATCTGATTCTCTCATCAATCTCAGATTCTTAGCATTGACATTCTCCCCCAATAAGGAAACTACTGCCCTAAGCGGTTTGTTACACGCCACTCACCATTAGACCTCTACCCAGAACTCTGTAAATCCATTATGTCTTGGTACTAATGGTTTCCAATCTGTGACCCTTTTCTATGTGATCGGCGATCTGAGAAGATCTGAGAGCAATATTGCCATACACCCAAAGGCATTTGTCATTGTGTTACAGCTGTGCAACGCTCCAAAACTAACCAAACTGACGTTGTAGAACAGTTCTGATAGTATCGATAGTACATTCAAAGTCATAAAGCAAATGCTGGAGCTCTATACTGTAGCTGTTGTAATGTTGGATGGACATTATTATTTGATGGTTGTTGTTCTGTCACATGTTGGTTGGAATTACCAGTTTATTAGACGTTGTAATGTGATGGCTATTTTTCAACTTTATAATTTGATGCTTATCATCTAACATTGCTACATGATTGCACATTGGTTGAATGTGACAGTTTTCTTAACATTGGCAGCTAACAATCAGCATCAGACCATCTCACAGTTTTAAAATGTTGCTTATTTACGTAAATACAATGTTAAAAGTCTCATATTTATGTACTTTCTAACCAAATAATTAGGCTAAAACAAATGTAACATTTTTTGATATTTTCAAGTTTTCAAAATATATGACAACATCTTTCACAAGAAGGATTACATTTTGCATTTTATTTCACTGTACCTCCGTTTTTGGTGTGTCCTCACCTGGGATCTGAATTTGTAATCTCTTGTAAGACATTGCATTGCCTTACTTGTTACGCCATCAGGTCAGTGTGGATTTTGAGCTAAACTCTCATGGCTACATATTGGGAAGACCACTCATCTGCACTTAGCTGCAAAATGTTGGCCTTAGCACTGTTAGCGATTTCTCAATAAATCTACACCCCAACCACTGATTTGACTATTACACGTACATTTTAGCATCTCTGTGTTATGGAACGTATGTACAACCTCAAGGAAAGTATTTACCCAAGTTTCCCCAAATTTCTCTGATGCACAATGTGAACCCCACTGTTTCTTTTCAAGTAGCAGTGGGCTAGTGGTATTGTGGAGAGAACAATGCAGTACAAAACAAAAGGTTGTGAGTTCAAATCAAGGTCACAAAAAATATCCCACCATGGACACTCATATGTTAATATTAAGTAAAGCATAGAGGTTCCATTAATGTAATTAAATGTTATTTTATACTTCTCTTTAGTTAGGAATCAATGGGCAACCTTGTACAATATTGGATCATCAGTCAAATAATGACATGTAGAAAACATTCCTTTACAATAACCAACATGGTATGATGGTGTTACCACATGCTACAATACAACGATTGTATTGTCAATACAACGATACAACCAAAAAACAATATTAATATAATGTCTGTTTTTCTAAAATGCCCATGGGGACAGTACTGCCACATACAAAAAACATTTACTGTATATATATTTTCCTTACAATAAGGTCACAAAATGATGGCTAGTCTCTCAAACACAGCATAACACTGACCTTCACTTTATATGAGGAGATGCTCCTTTTACAATAACTCATGGTTATAGTTATACAACTTGATGAATTGGAAATAACCATCATGCTGTTTGTGAGGCATCCAATACAGCCTCATACATTAGCCCTGAGGGACCAGACATACTCTAGATCTATGAGTATCATTGAATAGTGGATATCCCCCTTAACAGTGGCATACTTGACTGGGCTAAGTGCACTGTGAATGAAGAATACCACCACAGTCAAAGTACCAGAGTATCAGAATGCAATGCCACGGACAAGGAGAAGAGAGTCTGTGGGCCAACCCACTGCCAAGCTCTAGCCTTGAGCTTAAGGGTTAAGTCTTGACTTTAAATGTGACTTGTTTACAGCTTTGGGAGAACAGGAAACAACCCGAAAGCAATTGCTTGATTGATAAATAGGTTGGCTATGGGTTGCTTTGTTTATTCACCAGTTGACCTGTTCATTGATTGATGGATTAAATGATTGACTGACCAGCAGAAGGCTTATAGAGGATTGGAGAATATTGACACAATTAAAACTTAATACTGTAATCTCTTTTATTTAAATGAAAAGGTTCTATGGAGTTTGGTGCATGTCTTCTATGTTCATCATAATACTGTTAATAACATTTTTGTTTTCTGTGTACTTCGCCTCATACGCAACTATGTTGTCTATGGTAACTATGGGTATTACATAAGAACAGACTTGTATGTTTAACCAATGTCAATAGTTATGACAGCTCCAGCTCAGAAATAATCTCCAGGCTTGAGACATCCACCACAATGAGCAGAATGAACTGCAACAGACTGCAATAGGTATCTAGATCTAAATCAAATAGAAAACAATAGGATCCCAAACAAAGCAATGATTTTACATGTGTCTGCAATACCAACAAAGAAGTAAATATTGAAGAGTTGGGTTGACATGAGTTGGTCATCAGAGTGAACAGAGCTCACGCATTATTTAGACTGAGAGCTCCCTCTGCTGGTTCAAAACAAAAGAGAATGTGGCTTGTCCTAAGAGAGAATAGGCTACCCACATTTCACAAAAGAACAAAATCACGCCACCATATTAAAACGTGATGGTATATTCAGTTGCCTTAATTAAAGGGATAGATTAAATTAACATTATTTCCCTCGTACCTGATGCCTGTAGTCAATTTACTCAGACCAAGTTTATATTTACTTTATTGAGATACTTGATACACCTTACAACCACGCGAATCCAACTTTTTATTTTATTTTATTTAACACAACATACAATTACACATAGAAGACATATGAATGGGAGGGTGTGTTGTCTCAGACAGTGAAGGGTCTGGTTCGTTGCGTAGTTGAGCTCCCACACGCAAACCCACCACAGCGGAGTGAGTGTCAGTATTGTGTGTAAGGAACTGAGACAAACCAGAACCAACCAACTAGACGAAACCAAAAGCAAACGAAAGAGAAACCCACAAACAATCACTGGGACAGATACAATTTCAGTCATATCATGTCAACAAAATTAATTTAAATAAATAAACAATTATTTTGCCCTAGAAGTCATGAACTCTATATGAGGTTGCCAGATTGTGTTGAAGTCCTCAGGTTTACCTTTGATATCATAATAGAGCTTATCTAATGCTGTATAACTTTTGATTTCCTTTAGCCAAAAATATAGTGTAAGAGGGGTGTTTGATTTCAAGTTTATTGCTATACATTTTTTATGTATATATTATATGTATATATTATATTATGTACATATTTGTTCCATGAGTCTAGCTTATTAGTACCAAGGAGACATGAACGAGGCAAACGTGTAATACAAGTTTTTACACTTGTGGATTTTCCTACAAAAATAAGACCATTCATCGCTATCTATCTCCAGTTGTAGATCCTGCTCCCATTTTTGTCTGATACTATCTGTGTTTACAGTAGAACATTTCAGTAATACCTTATATATCTTCCTGAGTTCCTCCGGATACCATACAATACCATCCTCTCCATCATCATCATCATCATCATCATCACCATCAAATGGATTCAATTACATTAAAAACTTTACGTTAAAAAAAATGAAAACAATGAAAACAATATTCAAACAACTTTATCTGTTCTCTTGGGGCATCATCATCATCATCATTCCCATCATCAAAAACATCACCAGATTTCAATCTGACGTTATTTCCTCTTCTGCAGAGAAGACGTGCTGTGTGACGTGGCATGAGGGGCGGAAGGGGGTGTTTGTGTTTTGGTTCTAAAGGGGAAGTTGCGAGAAGAAAGAAAGGAGGAGACGTGATCGGGGTTGTTGAAAAATATTTGTAGGTTTCAACACTACGTAACCGCAGTTCGCTCGTTTTTTCTGTGTAAGAACTATTGTGGTGGTATTTAGTGTTCAAAAACATCGCCTGGCTCTCAGGTACAGTAAACGAAATAGTCTGACAGTTGTGAATTTGAGCTCGTTCAGTTGTCAACTGGCTAGTAGCTAGCTTGCTATGCTGTTGATGTCTGATGTGATGAGAGAAACGCAAAAATAGGCCGTGGCCCCGACTTAGTTGGGAAGAGCCCTACCAAGGGTTTTGTCAGACCATCGCCACTCAACAATGTTTGCTGTGTTATTTTTTAGGTACTTTGCCCTCTTTGTAAATATTGATAATGGGTGGATAGTGAACAACACACATCAACTCTGCCAGCTAGCTAGATCTGCAGCACAAATTATTCTCCATCACATTTTCTAGTTATTTAGCGAGCGAGCTAGCTAACGCTGTATGTGGCTTGTTTTTAGCACAGCTGCCAGCAGGCGCCAGACAAACGGTATTAACTATCTACGATTCTGGTTTCTGAAGTAAACAAGCAAGCTAGCTAGCTTAAATCAGCTGGCCAGCAGTTGCTTCTGTGGAAAATGGCGTCCTCCCTCCTCAATTTTATCAAGCCAGCTACGAAAACAAGGAATAGTATGCTAGCTTTCTAGTTGCTAGCAGGTCTTGGGTATATTCCTATGACAAGCTAATTTGGTAAACATGATATGCTTTGCGGTTATTTGAGACGTTATTGTTGGCTTCCTTATCCAATTCAAACGTTGCATGGCATGGTTGTCAAGTTGTCCTATTCTGCAGTGAAGCTGTCAGTATCTAAATTGTGAAAATATGACATGCATTGTTAGTCATATAGCTGAACAGTTTTTGCTACGGAAATATTTTGGTGCCTTGCCCCTGAGCGTTTATCACCTAGGTAAATAGCTAGCTTACTATTAAGTGTGACATATTCTGTGCTAGTTAGTGTCGTGTTTTTCTGGAAAGTTCACAGGCTTGGAGGTGGCTCATAGACAATCGTTTAAAACAGTTGATTTTTTTTCTCTCTCTCTGTCTGTTACTGTCTGTCTGTCTGTATGAGTGAAAGAGAGGCTGGTCACCAAGACTGGTCACCTGTTGTATACCCTGACTTAACTGGCACCAGCCATGTTTATTTTGACAACTTCACCACAGATTTCTCAGGGCAGCATACCACTGGTGGGTGCCATGGTAACATGCCTCTATATTTCTCTCTCTCTCATATCTACTGTGGAGACGTGATAATCTGCCCAGTGCGTAGCCTACTCCTTGAAAGATGGAGAGAATGGCCAGTCAGGGATCTCTCTTTCTGTGGAGAACTTTGAAATTGCTCCCTGTTTTCCCCATCTACTACAACACCTTATATAACACATCACCATAATTTAGGCATATCAAAGAAAACCTGTTACAAAGTGACATGGAATAGTATGTACAGACAGGTGACATGAGAATAGGCATGACATTAGAATGTACTTTGGCCAGAGAGATCCTCTGTACTATTTCTGTCTCATAAGTATTATTCCCTTCAAGTTTCTTCCTCTTTCTTTCTCTGGGAGGTTTTACACTTTCACACTTGGCTTGCAGGACCTAGGATTGGAGGATGTATTACAAAAATTGTACCTATGTACAAAAATACAATTATTTGATCTATGAAGCACCTTACAAATTAAGCCAGCTAAATATGAACTATGTTTAGATGATAATCATTACTTTTCTCTCTCTCTCTCTACTGCCTGCTACAGCTGAAGCCCTGACAGTGCAGTCCGACGCGCAGGACACCGGGGGATCTGATAGGTCATGGCCAATCGGGGAGGAGCTACGAGACCCAACGGGCCCAACGCTGGGAACAAGATCTGCCAGTTTAAACTGGTCCTGCTGGGGGAGTCGGCAGTGGGGAAATCCAGTCTAGTGCTCCGCTTTGTCAAGGGCCAATTCCACGAGTTCCAGGAGAGCACAATAGGAGGTGAGCATTGCACTTGTTTAGTAGTGTGCTGAAGGGGATGCAATGTGTTCAAAGTAACACACGATGCACATAGTCTACGAATTATGGTCTTTAACTTAGATTTAGCTTAATCAGGTGAGCAGGAGGTAAATATTTGCAATTCATTGTCATAAAACATGTTTGTCATAGTCCTCTTTGTCTATGATGTGCTCGACGTCTCTGTGTGCTCTGTCCCCTCTCCAGCGGCCTTCTTGACCCAGACAGTGTGCCTAGACGACACGACAGTGAAGTTTGAGATCTGGGACACTGCAGGTCAGGAGCGCTACCACAGCCTGGCGCCCATGTACTACAGAGGGGCGCAGGCCGCCATCGTGGTCTACGACATCACAAATGAGGCTAGTTTGAATAGTTGAAACCGGGGAGCTCTCCACGTGAAAAGGTGCACCAAAGTAGAAGTAATGAAAGTATTTAAGTACCACATTTGTCCTCTCCCCAGGAGTCATTTGCACGGGCCAAGAACTGGGTGAAGGAGCTACAGAGACAAGCCAGCCCCAACATCGTCATCGCTCTATCAGGCAACAAGGCAGACCTTGCCAACAAGAGAGCTGTGGATTTCCAGGTGAGTCCAAACATCCTTATACCAGTCCAAATACTTGGCTGATGCCACTCTGATGAGTTAGAAACACTCAGGTCTAAACCTCAGGTGTCTGCTGACCCACCTCAGCTGTTTGTAACTACAGTTTGAGACTGACTTTCCTTTAATGTATTTTCACAGGATGCCCAGTCTTACGCAGACGACAACAGCTTGCTCTTCATGGAGACATCGGCCAAGACATCTATGAATGTGAACGAGATATTCATGGCTATTGGTAAGTTTTTATTGCCCTGTGGCCTCATTTGCATGTGCATGTTTCGCAGTATAATGGAGTAGAGTCCACACGCAAATGCAGCAAAAACTTACTCACTGCTCAATTGCCTTGATAAAGTGAAAGTACATCTTTGGGACAGTTTTATTATAATAAGTAATGTCAATGTTTTGATCCATATCAATCCTTGTCAGCAGTGGCCACTTTGAAGTTTGTTGTTGTTACTTTGTCCTCCAGCAAAAAGATTGCCCAAGAGCGAGCCCCAGGCTGCCGGAGCCAACAGTGGGCAGAACAGGGGTGTCGATCTGACGGAAACCGCCCAGCCAACCAAGGCCCCGTGCTGCAGTAACTAACTAATCCATACCCCGCTGCAGATACTAATGTGATCCATGCCCCGACTGTCGCTGCAGTAACTAATGCGACGTCCTGCCCCTCCAAACTCTGATCTGCAGTAACAGAAAAAGACGCCCGCAACTCCTCCCCTTCTCCTTTCTACAGTAACTAATGCAACGCCCAAATCGATTTCACTCGACCCAGCCCTTCTCCCCTCTGGTTCTGCTGTTACTAATTGAGTGCCCCCTCACCCCCACCCCACTCCCAACTATCGGTAGCAGCAGGACTCGTTTGCAGGACTCTTCCAAATGGTCTCTCTCTCCTGGGATAGCTAAAGACTCTTATTGCTGCGTTTCTAATACAGAAAATCTCTCTCTTTATGTCCTTATTTTGTTTTTGTTTCTTTGTTGTTGTTTTTTTATTTAGTTTTTTTTTTTTTTTTTTTTTGAATTGTATGTCAGAATTATGGATGCATGTATCACTACAAGGCCTAACATGGAAAAAATCTAATGTTTTAACTTTATTCAATGGCACAAAAAAATCTAAAGAGAATCTAGAGTGAGTGAGAAGAGAAGTGTCTCTGAAAAGGTGAGGAACAGGGAGGGAAAGAAGACAGGAATGGAGACAGGAAGGGAGGCGTTTGAGTTCCACCAATTTCCTCAGCATGCTAGGGCTAAATCTTCACAAGGAAGAGACTGTTTGGCAGTGGACTTGGGTCTCCAGTTTCTCTCTCCCGCTCCCTCTATCAGCCATCTTCTTTTTCATGAGTAACGTATTCATATGCTTTTCCCCACTTAAGTAGCACTAGTATAGAGTTCCTGGCCCCATCCCAGGGCCTTGCCTGCTTCTAGCTGTCCTAGTGGCATCGTGCAATGGTTCACAGTAATGACTCTGTGACTTCAGTGTCTGCAAGGACCTACACAACGTAAAGAAACCTACTCCCCAGCCCACATTTGGCCCCAACCCTCCCTGTCATTGCCACAGCATGAGACAGACCCCGCCCCTCGGTGGTTGGTTTTGGGTCATCTTCTTATGGGTTGCAGTGTCGTCTGATTTACTAAGATTAACTCATGATGTGGTTAATGTGGACAGCACCTTTTCAGGTGTAATTACGTTGCTTTTTAGAAGGCAGCTGTTTTTACAACTGGTGCAGCAGGTGAGGTGACTTTAGTGTTGAGAGATTCATCAGAGATCAGCTGACACTGTGGCCTTGTCTCCTATTGAGCACAGAATTATTAGTCATCCCTTGTTCTTTAGGAAGTGATTTAGACAGTCTGCGTGTACAGAGGACTGGGCTGGCTGGCTGGTGATCAAACATCCTCATAGAAACATCAAACACATGCATATTTGCGCGTACACACACTGACACACATGTACCAGAGCTAGAATACCAGTCCCACACCAGTGTACCTCCCCCCCCACCCTCATCATTAACGTAATTGTTAAGATAGACACACACACATATGTACACACACACACACACACACACACACAAACACCCCCCCAGTCTGTTCAATAACTCTGATGACAGGTCTGTCTTACTCATGCCTTGCACTAATGACGCTCATGAATATATCTTGTCATAATTACAGCCAGTGTGATATAAATATATATATAAATAATATACTGTAAATAGGGTGTTGCAATGTAGTCTACTTTTCGATTTACAATTGACAGGACTAATGCTTGCTAGGGAGTTGTCTAGATAATCATAAAAAAAACTGTACAGTTACCAGAAAACAGCTTTTTGGTCTGGGTTTGGAGTTATGTTGTTGTTTTTTTCACAAAATGGTTAAATTATAATCAATGGTGGTCTTTATAAATGTATGTAGTGTTATTAACAAAAAATGAACTTGCATTTCTTTAGTGGTCTGTCTTGTACTTTTTCTGAAGAAAAACATACACATGTTTTGGTTTGTATTTTTTAACATTCTCTCTCGCATTTCACTAATTATTTTAGTGGTATAAGGCTACGATGCCCTGTCCAATACTCCAATACTCCTTCCTGTAGAACTGAATTTACAAATTCACTGGGTGTAGACTCCTTTTGGAGCAAGGCGGGAAGCAGACCGGATTGAGTGACTATAACCGCCCGCCTCTATAACTTCTTGGTAACATTGTAACAACGTTGTACAAACAATGTAACAACCTTAGTAGCGAAAGACTGGTCGGTTCTATTGTTTGGGTACTAGCTGGTGGATCATGAATAAATAAATTAACACATACATAGGGATGTACATTGTATACGTTTTTTTTTTGCTGTGGACACTTAATTGCAGCCGAAATATATAAATGCAAGCATTTTACAGTACTGTTAAATAACGACCAAATAAATACAGAAATAAATTTGATCATTTATATTGTATCCAGGTTGTAATGTGTGTGGAACCGGCTCTTTGAAGGAATGTCTTGTCTTGGATTTATTTTCAGGATTGTTTGCAGGAGGCTCTGCTGCATTCTGCGTGGGAAAGGTCATCACTGTGATTAGGCTGTTTGTTCCTTGATCCCACAGTTGTGCCTAAGGACGTCATAGGCTGTGTTTTAATGGCATGGTTAAACCTTTTGTCACCCTGCCTCAGATAGGATGGCAGAATATAAACGCAAAATCATATTGCTTCATCATAATATGGCATAATCACTTTAAGAATATAGTAATATCATATTGAATTATTATTTCAAACTTATATGGCCCATATTTATAGCGAGACTGGGCGGCGTCATCAGTGGGTTGTTGGTGTATTGCATATTTTTTTTCTGCCCAGTTACATTTGACCTTGAAATTCTTGCAACAAATGGTTACATTTTTGTGACCTCTCCCCTGAATCATAGTGGAATATCCATTTTGTTCCCCCTAGTGGAGGAAAAACGGACCTACAATGACAAATTAGAAATAGGGATGAGCGCCATGTCTGATCCTCCGGTAATGGAATAGAGAACAGGACACTGTAACGTTTAATTCCAGGGTCGGGGATCCCGTGTGGGCTCGGTATCAAGGATGTCCGAGACCGCGGTTATTCAGCAGGGTTCCCCGGCCATCGGTGCTGCGGGCTCTGCTCCGGCCGCTCCTGGAGCCGGGGGAACGGAGGGCTCGGGCGCCGCTGTAGGATCTGCACGTATCGCCGTGAAGAAGGCGCAGCTTCGCTCCTCCCCGCGCCCGAAGAAGCTGGAGAAACTCGGAGTGTATTCCTCTTGCAAAGTACGTTTAGTTCGCTGGTTATGATATTCATTTGCGAGAAATTTAAACTCAAAGCATTCCCTTGCGAACTGTGGCCTGTTTTTGGTCATGTCATTTGCAATGTTTACTAAAATGCAAGCGCAGCAAAGGAAGCCATTGCCGCACTTATTTTTTTGTCCATTTGCATGCACTAGTTATGTGAAAAGGGTAGCTCAGGCCACTAATGAAAAATAACATGAGAAAAAGCATAATTCTCGGTCAGACCCTAACATACCTATCATTTCAATGTTACAATGTCGCGTCCTAGGCGGGAGAGTAGATGTAAACATTCAGTTGGCGCTTTGACAAAAATATGTCAGGTTATGTTTAGCTGCGTGCGTGTAGGCTCCAAGGGGAGTGTGTGAGTTGTAATTCATTCCACGGGGAAAAGTGACAAGTGTGTTTTCGTGTCGTCTGTCACCGCACAGTGGTAAAATAGATTGTATTTATTGCGTTTATATATCTTCTGCAGCAAGAGACGGCGTCTTTGTTTTGACAGGGTGACAGCTGCTGGGGGGCGGAGTTTGTTGTTGTTCCGTGGCGCACGTTCATGTGCGCAGCTCCAGCTGAAAAATAACAGTTGTAGACTAGAGGGCTGCTGTGCATGGCACTTTCTTTTCTGACCACCAAGCCACATTTTAAACAATTCTAAAATGCATTAACAGATAAGTAAACCTATTCAGATGCATATGTTATAGGCCTATTAATACAACACATGTTGTTATTATGTTCATGTTACACTGTGATTGCATCAGTGATTATGGGTGACCCCTCTGATGCTGTTTTGTCTTATAGGCTGAGGGGGCCTGTAAGTGTAATGGCTGGAAGAGTCAGAACCCCCCTCCGACGCCCCCCCGGATGGACCAGCAGCCCAACACAGTCAACCTGCAGGAGCCCTGCCGTAGCTGCTCCCATACACTGGGTAGGATTTAGAGGGGAGAGAGGAGATGGAGAGGGGAGAGAGATCACGGGTGGGGTGCTCTGGGTATGAGAGGCAGGTAAAGAGGGAGAGAAATAGGATGAAGTGGAGGAGCAGATATAGGGCAGAAGATGGGGCAGTCAACATACAGTCAAGGTGTATACTCATCAGGTTTTGGAGTTAGTAATGGACTAGCCAGGGTTGCAAAGTTGGTCCAGAGGTTGTTTGATAGTGTAGAATGGGGCAACATGGGAGGTAGTTACGTAAAGGCTTCAGTGTGTCAGGTAGTCCCATTCCTTGTTAACTGCTGTTTTCTGTCTCTGTGTTCTTTCTTTCTCTCTTACTCCATGTCCCTCTCTTTCTCTCCCTCTCTCTCAGGTGATCATGTGACCCACCTGGAGAATGTGTCAGAAGAGGAGATGAACAGACTTCTGGGTATAGTCCTGGATGTGGAGTACCTGTACACATGTGTCCACAAAGAAGAGGACGCAGACACCAAACAAGTCTACTTCTCCTTATTCAAAGTGGGTTCTGAGGTCCATTTTTTTTCAACAACTCATTGCTTAATACCAAGTGAAGGCCTTCATTTATCTATCTTTTCTGTCTCTCATTCAGCTGCTGAGGAAATGCATCCTGCAGATGGGCAAACCTGTCGTTGAGGCTCAGGAGTGTCCTCCCTTTGAGAAACCCAGCATCGAACAGGCAAGTACACACACACACACACACACACACACACACAACCCCCCACCCTACACACTCTCCTTACTTACGGAGAGTCTCTCTCTCAAACAGGGGGTAAATAACTTTGTCCAGTACAAGTTCAGCCATCTTCCCTCCAAGGAGCGTCAGACAATCGTGGAGCTAGCCAAGATGTTCCTCAACCAGATCAACTACTGGCAACTTGAGACACCCTCACAGAGACGCCAGCGGGCGCCCAATGATGATGCGGCTGGGTACAAAGTCAATTACACGAGGTAGTTGTCGTCACCGATTGATGATGCGAAAATTTTATTAATTTATTATTTTCTTAAATGTTATTGGGGTGACCTAAATCATAATGGCAATGTTTATACCTGCATTCATGCCTTTGTGCTTTTGGTGTGTTTTCCAGATGGCTGTGCTACTGCAATGTTCCTCAGTTCTGTGACAGTTTACCACGGTATGAGACGACGCAGATCTTCGGGCGAACACTCCTGCGTTCTGTCTTCACCGTGATGAGGAAACAGCTACTAGAGCAGGCCAGACAGGAGAAGGACAAACTACCCCCTGAAAAACGTACACTCATCCTCACACACTTCCCCAAGTAAGAGTCTGTTTCTCTCACTCACACACTCATAGTTTCTCATACACACACACACACACACAGGTGAAGTCCACTTCAACCTGTTATTTTGGGCACATGCGCACGCAGCGACCGGCAGTGAGAGTCTGGCGTCCCCGTGTTGGTGTTTGTTTTAAAGGTTCTTATGTGTCATTTCCTTTCTTGAATTAATCGTTTAAGTGTCGTTATGATTGAGTGCTCTTAGTGCAGCTAATCTAAAATGGATCTTCTCTATCCTGCCGTTTTGTGGATTCTGTTCTATCTACTGCTGTTTGCCTGCGACGTCAACGGGGCTGTCTACCGGCATAGGACACAGTACATCAGAGATGTGCTGCTGCAATTGAACTTTGCGAGTTTAGCTCGCGTGACAGTTGTCACGTCTCAGTTACCGGACTTTATTCAGAGACATTCTCATGAAACCTGCGGTGCAACGAGGGATAAGAAGTGGAAGCGGGGTAAACGAGGAGGCGTCAGACTACGCTTGAGGAAACAGCAATCACCCAGATTCCTCTGCCCTCGATGATCATGGGGAACGTACAGTCCCTGAGGAACAAAGTGGACGAGCTCCAGGGGAACGTTCGTTTTCAGAAGGACTTCAGAGACTGCTGCGTCATGGCCTTCATTGAGACATGGCACACTGAGCATGACGAGGACAACGACCTGTTCATCGATGGATTTGGAGCGCCTTTTCGTCTGGATCGAAAGGATGAAATGACGGGGGAAACTCAAGGTGGTGGAGTATGTTTATATTTTAACAAACGATGCTGTAGCTCTGTGACTGTCAGAGAACGCATCTGTACGCCAGATGTCGAACTTTTATCGGTATCGTTACGTCCTTTCTACCTGCCCCGCGAGTTTCCACAACTTTTTTTATAACAGCAGTGTACATCCACCCGAAGGCAGATGCCGCCCCTGCCTCTAGCACTATATTATATGTAGTGCAAAAACTGCAGTCGACTTCACTGGATGCACCAAACTTCATATTGGGTGATTTTAACCATGTATCCCTTAAAAAAAACACTTACAAACGTTTCCCAATATGTCTCCAATACGTCCAACCAGACGGGATAAGACATTAGATCTTTGCTATGGGTCAGTAGAGGACGCTTATAAATCACTCTCACTACCACCACTGGGTTCTGCGGATCATAACTGTGTGCATCTACTGCCCATATATAAAACGGTTTTAAAGAGAGAGAAAGCACAAACAAAGGACAAAGGGGACTGGACAGAAGAATCTGTGCTCTGCCTGCAGGAATGTTATGACTGCACTGACTGACATGTGTAAACAGTCTTGTGGTGATGATTTGGACAAACTTGATGTAACATGTTCATATGCTGTCTTTTGTAGGGATATGATCATTCCTTGTAAGTGAGTTAAGATTTACCCTAATAACAAACTATGGGTGACCAAATCTGTTAAGTCCAGCATACAGGAAAAGAAACTCGCTTTTAAACAGGGAGCAGCCTCTGATGTGCATATACCAAGGAGCTGAAAAGAGAAATTTTAAAAGCAAAACAGAACTATAAATCTGAACTAGTGAACAAGATGGCTGCAAATAACCTTGGCTCAGCCTGGTCTAGCATGAAAACTATAGCAGGCCTCCGGAATTCAAAGAGCAGCAGTCAGGTCACCCTGAATGACTTCAATTCAGATACTGAGTTTGTTAATGCTCCTAATTCTATGCTCTTAATTTCTATAATTGTTTTGATACTTTGGATTTTAGTAAGGAAATTCAGGCACTGAGTTACAAACTCACTTTAACATTGACCAAAAAGATGTGGAACAGGCCTTCTCTCGGTAAGAGTAAATAAGAGTCATGGACCTGACAACATCTGTGGTCGTTTACTTAAATCTTGTGCAAAAGAACAGTCCTGTATTCCACCACATTTTTAATAAGTCTTTACAGGAACAGTAGTTAGTTAGTTAATTAGTTTTTAGTTAGGATTGGAACAGAGTACTTTTATTTATGTTTGTCTACTGTATGTGTTGTTTCTAAAATGTGTGTCAACATGGATGACTCGTTTACTGCTAAACAAATCTACCTACAGGTACAAATAAAGTAACCCCCCCCCCCTCCCCACACACACACACACACACACATATACACACACTGCCCTGGAAAGCTCTTGCATAGTTTTCACATTGGGTCCTTAGAGCCTGGATACATAATCCTTGCCACAGTAGAGGTGTGATGATTAATGCTGTGTGTCCTAGATTCCTGTCCATGCTGGAGGAGGAAGTGTACAGCCACAACTCTCCTATCTGGAGTGAGGATTTCCTGGCTGGATCTTCAGGTGGAAAGATCCCCATTCATACAGGTAACACACCTGTCCTGCTGGGCTGTATTACATTCCAAAAAGTTATACCTGCCCTTCTGCCCTTGTTCACTCCCTTTTACAGATCTAACTGGATTATAAAGATGGAACGCTATGATGCTTCTTTCTCGTTATGATGCCTGTACAGTATTTGGTCCTCTCCATTGTGTTGCAGTGATCAGTGCACCTCCGGTGGCTAGGCCCCTGTACTACAGCAGCAGCCCTGTGTCAGTGGACCCATCCAGCTGTGGCAGTGTCAGTCCGGCCTGTAAGACTGCCTTAGCCCTGGAGCCCAGCCCAGGTAAAACAGACAAGCTGTCCAGTAGCAGATTAAACCACATAAACCGAACCATTAGAGGATGCTAAAATATTTTATCCTGTCCCTATGCCATTCATGACTACCTGTCATAATGTCAATGTAAATTTTATGCGTGTCATGTGTGTGTGTGTGTGTGCGCACACACACTTAACGTTTGTAGGTGGGGAAAAGCGGAAGCTGTCTGAGCCCCTCCCCCATGAGGAGAATAAGAAGCCCAGGATTGTAGGGGATATCCCCATGGAACTCATCAACGAAGTCATGGCAACCATCACTGATCCCGCGGCCATGCCAGAGGTAAACAGTCACACTGTCAGTCAGTTAATAGATCATTAATACAATACAAAGCACTCAGTGAACCCCTTTCTCAGTAAGTGCAGGTTTTAGAGGCAGAGTTAAAGTTGAAGCATGTAGTTTTGCGCGTTGCTGCCCTCTCTGGCCCCAATTAACATTTGAAAACGTACATATGTTAAGTTTTCTAATAGCTGCAAACATGTGCATATCCTTGTAAACAAACAAAATGAAAAATAGGTACGTAAAGGCCAGTGGTCGACCTTGACACCAGATTTGAGAAATCACTTTGTTTAGATCAAAACAGCGGTCTTCACTGAACGGTCCTTATCATGTGAACTCATTCCTTGTTCACTACCGATTTATCATGGCCATTTAGCACTATTTTAAAGCTCAAAACTACATACTGGGCCTTTTAAGGATGATTAAAATTATATCATATGACTCAAAGTAACGTTGTGATGATGGTCATGATGATGATGATGATGCTGCCGATGTCGATGTTTCCCCCACTCCAGACCAGCCTGCTGTCTGCCCACTCTGCGCGTGACGAGGCTGCTCGTCTGGAGGAGCGGAGGGGGGTGATAGAGTTCCATGTCATAGGTAACTCCCTCAACCAGAAGCCCAACAAGAGGATCCTGATGTGGCTGGTGGGCCTCCAGAATGTCTTCTCCCACCAGCTGCCTCGCATGCCCAAGGAGTACATCACACGCCTGGTCTTTGACCCGTGAGTGTTACAATCACTGAGCCCCCTCGCCAAACACTGACACACGCTGAGGTTGAGAGCAGCGCAAATCAAGTTCTATGCTATTCTGTGAGAATAAGGAGCTGGGGTGCGCAACTGAAAAGTTTGGGCCATTTTGTTCTATATTGAGAGAAAAAGGGAACTATTTACTTCCTCCCCAAACAGGAAGCACAAGACTCTGTCACTGATCAAAGATGGCCGTGTAATTGGAGGGATCTGCTTCCGGATGTTTCCATCGCAGGGCTTCACAGAGATCGTCTTCTGTGCCGTCACCTCCAATGAGCAGGTCAAGGTAGGAGGGCGAAGCTTCTTACCTGGTCAAGTTTCTATTGGTCAACCTGGTATTATTGAGCTTTGATTGCTTATGTTTCGCTCTGTCTGATTGGTCAATTTTGACCTAGTCGATCTCTGGGATTTTGGTTGCAGGGGTATGGCACTCATCTGATGAACCACCTAAAGGAATACCACATCAAACACGACATCCTCAACTTCCTCACCTACGCAGACGAGTACGCCATTGGCTACTTCAAGAAGCAGGTCAGTCCGCCATTTGCTCCTTCAAAGATCAGTACCCTGTTTTCCCCTGTTAAACCTGAATAGTCTACAGGGCTCTTTGTGACAGCTCTCTCGCTCTCTCTGTATCCCAGGGGTTTTCCAAGGACATCAAGGTTCCAAAGGCCAAGTACGTGGGTTACATTAAGGACTATGAGGGAGCCACACTCATGGGCTGTGAGCTTAACCCCAGCATCCCTTACACAGAGTTCTCTGTCATCATCAAGAAACAGAAAGAGGTGTGTTTGTGTGCGTGTGGGTGTGCGTGTGTGTGTGTGTGTGTGTGTATATATGAATGATCTCGAGTTAACCACCTCTCCCCACCTCTCTCTTTCTCTCTCTCTCTCAGATCATAAAGAAGCTGATCGAGAGAAAACAGGCTCAGATCAGAAAGGTCTATCCAGGACTTTCCTGTTTTAAGGAAGGAGTTCGGCAGATTCCCATTGAAAGCATTCCCGGCATACGTATGTTTCTTCTAGTTTATTATGCATGTCTCTGAATCCAACATTCAACATAGATTGAAAGATGCAAATCTATGCAACTCAACTCCTCTCTGTTAACAGGAGAAACTGGCTGGAAACCAGTGGGTAAAGGGTGAGTGGATCTTCTATTCATTCTTTCCTAAGGCTAAAGTTTTCTTTGTCAACAGAAAGGTAACTCAGGACAAGAACTGAGGTGATGAGAACTTCCTGTTTCTTGTGTTCATCCCAGGAAGGAGCTAAAGGACCCAGATCAGCTGTACAGTACCCTGAAGACCATCCTGCAACATGTGAAGGTGAGTGGAACAGTCACACACACACACACACACACACACACACACTGACTCAGTGCGCTCTGTTTTCTCACACTGCTGTTCTGTTATAGAGTCACCCAAATGCCTGGCCTTTCATGGAGCCAGTGAAGAAAACAGAGGCTCCTGGGTATTACCAAGTCATCCGCTTCCCCATGGGTATGTTGGGAACCAATGTGATGCGGGTTTCTCCAGGGGATGGAATATAGCAGCACTTCATATACAACAACAACATATGAATGATGATGAGGAATATAGTCAGTTAATTCAGAGAGAAATGGTAATGGTTAGCGCTTTCATATTTGTTTGACTTTTGATCAAAAGCCCTATGAAATATGCTACGGTTCATCAAAAGATGTTGTGAATGTTGTGATTAGATCTGAAGACGATGAGCGAGCGGTTGAAGAGCAGGTACTACACCACGCGGAAACTCTTCATGGCCGACATGCAGCGCATCTTCACCAACTGTCGAGAGTACAACCCTCCCGAGAGCGAGTACTACAAGTGTGCCAACCTACTGGAGAAGTTCTTCTACACCAAAATCAAGGAGGCGGGACTCATCGAGAAGTGAAGATGGGAGGGGGTAGGAAGAAGTTACCCCTAGTAGCCACTGACACTGGGTCAAATGTTTCTCCTGCCCTCTTAACGGTGTAAAGACTGGGGCTAGGGTAACTTCTAAGGCAACTTCTATCTCGAACGGCGAGAGAGACAGGAGGGGGGGTGGATCGGCCCAGTTCTAATTATTTCAATGCTTCCATCTTTCCCTCTTCCCTGGTGATATCTGATCTGCAACTATATGTTGGTCAGTGAAAGTAATAGAATGGATACATTGCTGACATTCATCCAACACATACAGATTAGTGATTACCCCCAGGGATGAAGGATGTATTTTCAAAGTATGTGAACAGGGCCATTGCCATCCATGGTGATTGCATCATAAAAATGGAATAGGAAGGATGATCTGAGGTTTATCTGTGTACTCTTTCTCTGTTGTTCCATCTCTCTCTTCTTCTGTCCATCCCTGTCATACAGTGCGGTCTCCTGCTCTCTCTTTTTTCAGTCTCTGCGTCTCCCTTTCTTTCCCTCTCTCTGTTGACTCAGGAAAACAGATGTCATAGAAATTACACCTGTACAGAGTTGTGCATTTGGATGTCATGCCTGTGAAGAACTGGACTGAGAGGTGTGGGGAAGGATTTTCAGTGTCTTTCTGTCTGCAACGGTGTTACTGGGTCCTAGTTGTCTGTAGCTCTGTTTGTATGGCTGTTACTCAACACACGTGTGAGTGTGCGCATGATGTCATGTGTGGTCCGTGTCCCAGAGTCTATGAGGTCAAAGTTTGTATGTGTTACTAGAGTTCATCCTGCCAAAAAAGGAAAAAACATGATATTTTAAATGAATTTTAACTCTTTTAAAACCCTTGAATTACTTAATGTATATTTTTTATGTATTTCTTTTAGTTTATTTCTAAATTGAAAGGATAGGAATCATCTTCTCTCAAAAATTACCCATGTTGTTCATTCTTGTAAAAAGCCCCATAGCCGCAAGCTGTCCATCGAAATGCACTTATTTATTTTTCAAGCAAGTATTCAACAACCACAGTTAATAAGAGCATTTTTGTTTTTCATGAAGATGTTCTGTTTTAGAGAAATGCACGCTATGGACTAATGGCTAATTTAAGTATGTAGAGTTTATCCTTATTTATGTGCTGTAATTTAAAGGAATAATGCTTAAGAAAAGGTCTTAATTTATTCTGTGTTATTCTGTGTTAAACAGATGGAGATTGACACATTTGTATTTTGGAGATAAAAGAAAAATGATTGTGCAATACTATGTAGTTTTGCTGTTTTGTAAAAATTGTTTGTATTTTTAAAACTTTAGGAAAAATCTGGATTTTGTAATATGTCTGGAATAATTATTTCATGGCCTTTGTACTATTGGTTTTAATGACACAGTGATAACCTATTTTATAGACTGATTAAAAGAGGTGAAACTGATGTATTTTTTTCCATTGAAATCACATATCTTATATCCATGACAATGTATGAATGCCCTTTGTGATTTGGATCATGTTATTACATACAGCATGAAAGAATTATGGCAAAAGTAGTCTAGTCTATTTCAGAGATGAATTTGCATTCACATTTGTCATATAGATCCAGGTACATGCCCACCGACATGCATCGAAAAGATATGCAGTCTTATTTAATTTTGTGATATTATTTGGTGCTTATCTTTCCTATTCATTCGGGATTGGCTTACAGCTATGCAACGAATGAGAATATCCATTAGTTTACGCAAGGCATCCACTAACTATAGATAACATGCTTTTATTTCTAAATGGGTCAAAATTCTAATTTTAGGCTAAGTGTCCAAAGATATATGCACTGCATATAACCAAGGTATACATTGTATATCTGAAACAATAAGCCACACAATGAAGATGAAGCAAGGACTGAAAGTTTATTCATTATTAAAACATCTGACATGAAAGGAGGAAAAGAATATAATAATCATACAGGTGAGCGACATGATGACATTCTGTTGTCATACAAGTGGTTTGGTCATGAATCCATACAGTCATCGAGAGAGAGGTTAATTGAGATAGGAAAGGAAGATAGGGAGACAGAGGGATGATCAATCCAGTGAGAAAGCGATTGAAATACTCCATTACTTCATTGGCTAAACAAATAATTAGAAACTTAAAACACATCAATTACAAGCACACAGTATCACAAACATGTAAATATTCCCGAGGGAAATAACTTGAACCAATTCAGTTAAGTCCAGTGTGTGGAGTTGGGGGCACATGTTAGAGACATCCGACAAATGACTCGTTGTATTTCTCTAACGACGGCTTGTTCTTGGATGATTTCCTGGGTTTCTGTTTGAAGATGGGAGAGCAGAGGAACTTGGTATCTGTGAACTTGTCTCCCCGCCGGAGTTTCCTAGGAGAAAAGTAATAAGACAGACATTTATGTTAGAGAGAAAGAGACATTTTAATCAATCATAAGAGGCACAAAACATAGTGAGCAAACCCAGGGATAAATCCACACACGACAGCAACACAAGATTTAAGTTCCACGAAACGTCATATGATACTCAACTCTAACACATGCTACCCAAAATATTTAGTGGTGATGTCTGCAATTCAGTGATGTTAGAACTGTGTGGTTGAGACTCACGCGTGAAGTGACGGCTCCTTGTAGTCCACTGCCGTCGAGGAGCGCCTCTTACGGGCGGGGACTGGGGTGGAGCATCGGCCGGAGGGGCAGGAGCTGGCCGAAGGGAACTTCCGATAGGCTGCAGAGGACATATTGGTCACATCACACAGACTGAAGCCCCGCCCTCCAGCCCTGACACCAAGCCCACCTGAGGAAACACAAGAGTGGTGAGAAAGGGAGAGTATTACAGAGTAACATGGTGAGACCGGTGCAAGACAGTTTACACACCAGTTTACACACCAGTGGACAAAGAAAAGTAGAGTGAATTGCTTAGAGAAGTGTGCAAAGAGGGGTGTAAAAGAGAGGTGTACAAGGGCATTCACGTGATGAGCGCGAGAACGGCATTGCTCCGGAAAAGCCACTGTTTTCAATGGAGGATGCAGCTGTGCTTTCCTAATCAGCTGTTTCCTGAGCGGCGCCGCGGATGTTTACGGTCGCGCAAGAGGCGCCATTCATTGAACTCTGGGAGCAGTCTGTGCTGTACCTTGCGTTGAGCGGAGCGAATCATGTGAATGGCCTTCTAAGAATGACAGAAAAGCTCGATATGGCCAGGAGGTGTTGCAAGAAAACCTTGCAAATTTGACTGGCTGCCTTCTCAGTGCGCTTTGAGCCAGGAGAAGGGAATTGTGACAAATATAGACAACACAGAGATGAGAGATGATATCATCATAGCTAGACTAACTCTCCACAGCCAACTGGGCTTTACCTGCTCTCCTACATGGGTTGACCATCTGTGGAGTGTGGCTCGGTAACTCTGGAGACTCGATTGTGGAGTCTCCGAAAACAGACAGGACGCTGTCGATCCTCATCACCGCCTCCACTCCAGGAGTGAGAGGGAGCAAAGCCTCCTCCTCCTCCTCTCTGGAGTGCACTGGGATAGACAACCATCAATGTTTTTTTTATCATGAATCCAACTTCACCGATAGAATAAAAAGATCTTCAATGAAGAGCCATTTATTTTTCCCATTTCACAAAGGATCATGGATATAATGCATTTCTTAAAATGTCAGGGAGAGTCACTTGCAGTCTCAAAACTGCTCCAACATGTCCACTCACCTGGGTAGCTCTCCTGTCCCTGCTCTGCCATTGGACCAGGGCTGTCAACAGTAACACAACTAGGGGATTCTGGGAGATGGAGTTCTTTCTCAGTGATCTCAGGTGCCATAACTCTGGGACTGGCCTTATCCTCTCTGGTAACTAGACACACAAGAAACAATATAGTAGATAGAAATCCTCTGGCTCATCTCATGCCCAAAATATTCCAGGCTATATGAAGACTTTCAGTGAAGATTTTCAGCAATACAATCATTAATTACGATGATGACACATTTTCTAAGCATCATTGATTAAACACTGTTTACAGACACAAAACATTACATGCTCATCTTAATTAAGACTGAGCATCTCACAGTTAGTGCTCACCATGTAAATGCTCCTGTTTTGGGGGGATGTTTTCTGTCTGGCGGCCTGCTTTTGGGGGTCGTCCTCTGCGAGCAGGGACAGCCTTCGCCGTCTCTGGCAGGCTCTGTCTCCTCCGTCCGCAACGGCTTTGCGGAACGTAAGGGCTGTCCTCCGAATCTGATGGGGATGATGAGCTGGTCTCGCTCTCCATGGTGACCGTGAATGGTGACTGAGTAAGAGTCTGTCCCTGTCCTATATCTCTTTCCTCTTCCTGGATGCGCGTGGCAGGGGGACTCTCCTCAGGCTTGCCCCCGCCGGCCTTGAAGGGTGTGAGATGCACCCCCTCTTCACAGTCAAAGTCGAAGGTGTCGTTGAAGCCGAGGGAAGTGTTGAGTTTGTCCCCCTGCGGTGGTGCTGTAGCCCCAGCCCTGGGCCTCGTGACGGACCTGTCCCTGCTCTTAGACCGGGTTCGGGGTTTGGAGTTCTCCCATGGCTTCTTCAGTGGGGCACGGTCTGGTTTGCGGCCCCTCTCCGGTTTGCGTACCGGCTCAAGTTTGGGCCGAGGCTGCTGGGCCCGTCTACGTCGGGGTTGCTGCTGGTTGGCTGGCTTGGCTGAGAGCTCTGGGGTGGAGTGATGGAACTCTTCCAAGCCAATCAGATCTGCTTTGCCTGACTCTACTTCCTGTGTGTGGTTCTGACCTGTTCTGTCATTGTGAATGGGGCTCTCTGTTAAGACTGCTGCCTCCTCCGTGTGTACAAGAGCCTCTGGAAGGGTGCTGGGGTTCCCCTCACTGATGGAACGTCGTGCCCGCACACTCTCAGAACGCCTCCTGCTCTCCACCCGCCGACGCCTGACGCCCACAGTGCGCGGCAAGGCTACCTGTCCGTCAACTTCGGTTTGAACTCCAGTAACCTGAGGTTCTGAGATGGATAATGGATGTCAGTGACAGACGCATCCCAATCCTAAACCATCCTAAACGCATCCACAGTGCACACTCACACAAACTACCTAACTCACTAAAGCATTTTGGTGTTGGTGGTACAACATATTACTTACTTATAAAATGAAGCATCATAACTGGGCTAAGATGTACATAAAATGCTAATACTGTATAGTATGTATAGTATGTATACCTGGGCTGGTGACTGGGGCCTCATACATCAAAGGCTCTTCCAGGCCAGTGGGACTCTGCATTCTCCTGCACAAAGGTATACAGCATAGAAGATGCACAACTTAAGGAAGGATGATGTGTCAATCAGGAGGGACGTCAATCTTTTTGATGGTGAAATATACAGCCTTCATTGATCCAGTTGATGTTTTGCATAGTGTAATGAATGTAAAGCAATGGCGTTTGAACAACTCACCTGGAGGGTTCAGCTGGGATCTGTGCAGGTTCACTCTAAACAAACACACATACACACACACAATTAGACTCTATACACGTCTCAAAATAAAATGTGTTGATGTTTACATCCACATAGTATTACTCCTATGATGCACCAAACTGCAGCCAAATAAAGCCCATCTACCCAAGATGGCTCAGGGAGAGAGCCTTACCTGTGTGTTGGCCCGCAGCTCCTGTTCCTTCAGTTTCCTCTTGAGCAATAGGAGATGGAGGAAAAGGGCCTGCTGCTCCCTCTTCATCTGCAGGATGATGCCACTGGCCTGCCTCATCTTCTCCTTCTCTGCCTGTAGGGCCAGAGCTAGTGCCTTGTTATTGATCTGCACTCCCTTTAGGATGATCGGCATCACGTTACCCGCTGCAGGAGAGGGAGGAGATGTTACGGTGACACTCATCTTCAATAGATACACGGACAATCCCTTTCAATAGCTGATCTCCAATAGAGTAGTAAATTAATAACACTAGCTCTCGACCTGAGACTAGACATGACCATGTAGTCTGACACATATAGACCTGATGCAACATTGCAACCCCGTGCTAGTTCTCACTACAAGCAGACCAAACATGTTCATACTAAGACTTTTGTTACTCGTCCTCCCCCATTTAAATGAGTTGGGGGATCTCACCACTGGTTTTGTTGATCATCTTGGCCCGTCCTCGGTTGGATGCAGAAGCACTGGCCAGCCGTTTGTTCCTCTTCTCCTTCATCTTCTCTTTTATCTCGTCCAGGCTCTGCTGGTAAGATTTCTTCTGCCCCCGTTCCCTTGCCATGGTTGAGAGTAGTAGCTAGCTGGCTATTGGTAGAAAAGCGAGGAGAGAGAATTCATCACAAAGCTACGTTACTTCGGACCTAAGTTAGGTTCACTTAAGTGGATTAATAGTGGAGCACTTAAGTGGAGTCAATGTTGTTGGTCCGCTAGCATAACAAGCTAGTTAGCCAGCGTCTCCGCAGCTGACACAAAGGGGATACAAAATAAATAAAAAACATAGCTACATGTCGAATTTTTTCAATTCAATTTTCGCCTGGAAATTGAATGTTAACTTACCACCTCAGCTATGAACTGTGTGCAAAATCTTGGCAAATCTCCTTCTGTGGTGGGCTAGCAAACACTATCACACAAGACTTCTTTCTGCAAGTTGACATTCGAAATGTGCGCTGCAAGTGCTGATTGGTGGCACACTCCAAAGACGTCACTTCCTTCGGAGTTCAGGCTTAGCACACAACGGCCACCAGATGGCGCTAAATGCCTGTATACGTTTCATAAAGGTAGAACGGTCAAGTAAGATAGGGTGGAATACAGTGCCCTGGGTAAGTAATCAGTCAAGCATTTTTTCTTCTTTTGGCTCTGCACTCCAGAAGTGTGGATTTTAAATCAAACAATTACTATGAGGTTAAAGTAGAGAGAACTTTCATTTGATGGTATTTGGTTTCACCATTCAGAAATTACTTTTTATGCATAGTCCCCATATTTTAAGGTACCCAAAAGTAATGGGACAATTGGCTTGACAGGTGTTCCTGGTAAATCAGATGTGTTCAGTCACATCATTTGTGCAGGCATAAGAGAGCTGTTAATGTCTAGTATTGATTCTAGGCTTTGCATTTGCATTGAGTTTGCTATTGGTGTCTGTCAACATGAGGACCAAAGAGGTGTCAGTGAAAGTCTACTACATTAGGAGACCGGTCTCTCAAGTGGGAATAGGTTGATTTAATTTGATCACCTTACATTTCATTTACGATCGCTGTCCGGTGCTGAAATTGCGACATGTAGGCCTATGCGGCATGCCTATTGATAGGCTATCAGGTTATGTGGTGCTGAAATTAGGGCTTGAAGAAATGTTTATTGGTCTTCATCTTCTCAAGTTCAGCCTAATGTTTTTTTTTGTTTCATGTAGCTAATACATGGTGTCGCAATGCTGCCATTTAGCCTGTTGGTTGGCTGCATGCAATAATGTATTCACTTGTTCGGTAGCCTAAAGTTGGAAATTCAGAGGTTGCAGATTGTAAAATGAGTCCACCTCCCGAATTTTTCGAAGCAACAGCATAGCCTACTAATCAGCAATCAATGGATCGTTTCAGAACACACAACTGTCCTGTAGGCCCTATACCTTCACAAAGAGCCGTCCTCGCGGCTCGCGCTCTTTCCGAGCTTGGACAGAAAATGTATGTGGCGCATAAATGCCAAATAATACAGTACACGTCCACCCTCAAAAGACCAGCTTACTAGGAATTGTTTCATTGTGTTGTGTTCTATATATAGCTATACAGTATTTTGCTGGTATTCATAAACTTTGAAGTTATACTTATTTTGTTATTGTTAATGCTGACGCATTAGATTTTTGTTGTAAATGTTTGGAGGGAGGAGCCCGAATCAACACCTTGCAGGGGGCCCCAGAGGCCTGTATTCATAAAGCTTGGTTTGATATTTTGACTTTTTTTTTCCAGCTCACCAGAGTGGATGGACAATTCAGTAAACTTTAACCCCCTAAATCTTTTCAGATCTCCCCCACTCTCTCTGTCTCTGTGACTCTTTCTTACAAATGATTCACAATAAAATGGAACTATGATATGATTAAAAACAAAAGCATACAAGCAAGAGTTCAACAATAATGATCTCTCCCTCTCGCTCTCTGCTCCCCCATGTTCCATCTCCCTCCATTTCAGTGCCATAAATAGTCATTCCTTTCTACTCACGCTCTGCTCAATAAACCTTCCAGAAATAATACATTTAATTGAATACTGAGTCATGATCTCATTTACTTTCCTATACATAAGTCAAACAGAGCAATATAAGCTTGACACAATAAAGAAAAGTTTTTTTTTCTATATGGCATAGTAAATAAAAGGACACACCTACAGTGAGTCAAAACCAAACTACATTCACTTCACAACAGAGCATTAGCATTACACAACACAACCTAATTATTCATGATACAATATTACCAATGTATCACCAACTACCATCTGGTTACCTGCAGTGCTATCCCTTTCTAAAGGCCACCTAAATGTTATCGCTGTTACTTCTCAATAAGGGTCCATGTTAGCTGTCACATGGCTCATTTTTGTCTGCATGTGTGACAAAATGTCAGAATAACTACAGGATTAGCTTTAGGTCCGCCGCTGTGTTCATTGGCCGTATCAATCATCTGACCATCAAATGCCACTCCTGATTATCAGTACGGCAAACGTCTGGAGAAATTGATTAGGAGGAGTCAGGTGGAAGGAGGAAATACAGCGTGTCCCTACCTAAACAAATACTGCCTGTCCCTACCTAAACAGCCCCATACCTACATTTCAGTCCACTCAAACAGTGGGTAATCCATCACAGTTAAGCAGATGGCAGCACCAAGGAGGGCCAGTCCAATCAGACTACAACCTCAAGTCATGTTTTAGACAGTCCGAGCCCAGCATAACTCTGAACAGGTCAGCACTAAGCCCTCACTCCCACCAGATGAAATACATTAGCTGTAATCTCTGCTCCCCCTCTTCCCAGGCCAAAATACACAACCCAACATTTAATGTGGAAAATGTAGAGAGCCAAGTGCACAATTGATGATAATGAAATCATAACACAGGGAGTGTAATCTGCCCCAAAGCAAACACTAAAAAAGAAACAACCCAGAAAATGTGAGATTAAAGTTGGTTTTATGGTGTTTGGGTAAATTGGGGTCCAGTCTGATATATGCCTTTCTCTAAAACCCCTGAGTTGAGCTGACTACTGTAGATCTCTGTAATACAGAGAAACAATGTCAACTAATGTCAACGCAACATAATATCACCCCATTGTGATATTCATAGAGCACCACACATTCACCATTACTGTGACATAGAAAGGAGTAACACCAACATTCAACAAGCCCCAATGTGACATCATTTCAGACTAGTATCAACATTCCAAAATTATTCTAGCATCATCACCCCAACATCTAACGTCATTGTGCGATCATCTTAGAGTTCTTAACTCACATATCTACTGTATGACATACTGTATACTGTATCACTGTGACCTTGTTAGTGCTAGAACCATAGAGACAGAATGGTAGAGGCGCTATGACATCATCATTGATGGCACCACAGGTCAGCCATCTTACTGAGGTCTAAAGCAGCTATCATAGGAACCTATGGCAGAAGTGTTGCTAGAACAACATACTGACCTTACTGACATTAACGCCTCTTTAAACTCTGCTGACATTATGCATATAATGTGATTCTTTTTGAATATGACATAACTGTAATAGGTCATCAACACTGCTGTGTCAATTTAAGTCGGTTGCAGAACTTTAGTGAAACAACCTTTAAGGGTAGCTGCTGGGTCTTTGTTTCTCGAGCTGAGAGGATAAGGAACAGCAGGCATACCTGCCCTCTGATGGCCCACTAAGCTCTC
>NC_139665.1:21472498-21502525 GCF_951799395.1 Argentina silus
GGGCTTATGAGGGTTTTCCCCTGATTAGTTGACTCAAGTGTGTTTGTGCAGGGTTGGAACAAAAGTCTGAACACTGTTTGCATACCTCTGGGCACTATTCTGGTTCGTGCGGTGCTGGTCTGGGCTTCCTATGGGTCAGTAGGGGGAAAACAGTACTGACGTGTGTGTCATGCGGAGAGGTCCGGGGGCGGGGTGCAGCAAGGCCTGGGGGAGGGGTTGAGGTGGAAATAGGGTGTGGTTAGGAGTAGAGGTGTGGCGCAGGTGGAATGGGGACAGGTTTGCCATGGCAGCGGCGGTAGTGACAGAGAGATGGTGCTGTAGGAGACAGGAGGCTAGAGGCTTCCCCAGGGGCTGCTCCTTCCTCAGAGCAATCTGAACCTGGAGACCACACACAGAGACCAAACACAAATTCTGATGATCTAAATCCTAGTCATTTGAATATGGGAAGAATTGGAAATGTCATTGGTTTGATCATTCCACTTTGTTTTAACCATGCCCCTTTGACCACTAATACTGTAACACAACCACAACCTGTCTACTTCTATATCACAGCCACCTCACAATCAGACAAAAAATAAACATAATACACAAATCACGTAAACACCTTAACAAAATCAAAGTTCATCCACAAGTTCTGTGGTACTCACTGCCTGTAGAGTCTGGTTGCGCTGGGTCGTCCCGAGGCTGAATGGGGGGCTGAATTTGGGCTTGGCTGGTTTACCTGCTGCTCTGTCTTTATGTCTCCTACTGCTGATGTGCTGCAGAGAGAGAGAGAGAGCGAGAGAGAGAGCGAGAGAAAGAGAGAGAGAGAGAGAGAGAGAGAGAGAGAGAGAGAGAGAGAGAGAGAGAGAGAGAGAGAGAGACAGCCAGACAGACAGAGAGACATTCAGAGATATTCAGTGCACAGCAGGAAATGAAAGGAAACACTAAACCTAATCAAAGTTCCTTTTTATTTCCACTCATCTTCTTGGATGCAGATTTTCAGGGCTTCTTAAGCCATTGAATATTGATGAGAGGGCTGATTTGGAAAGTAATTTTTGACAGACAGACAAACACAGATAACTATTGCCAATCAGGCCTAAAATGGCTGATGAACTGCTGAATATTCATGAGCACCTGCCATCAAACTAGTCACTGATAGAGATCCAATCAGCACCATCTTACCCGATAGGCTGAAAAACACCTGTTTTACGGCATGCTTGATTTACCTCACCTGGCACGCTTTGTGGGGGTTACACTTTGGGAACAATGGGAATCTTTGGGACCAATCTTAATATGCTTGGTCCTAAATTGTGACATTGTGATAACAATAACTGAAGTGTGTATAACATAGGTGTATCTCACCTGTGTTTACTGACATTTGTACTTTTTATGCTATAAGTATTTAATGTTGTATGATTTAACATGGGTTTCAAATGCTCATTGGTTTTCAATGGTGAACTTTAAAATGCTACTGTTCTTTCATCTTTTAAGCTAGACAATCCAAATCAACTTTAAAAAGTTCAAGGTGACCTGACAAAATTTGAACAAATGCAGCTTCTTGATAGCATCTTAAGTTCTAAGATGTTGTCATTGACCTTTAGGTGGCGCTACTTAGGTCAGCCTAAGTTAGCACAATATCAGGCTTTGTTCAGTGCAGAAAAGTATGCATGTGTGCCAGTTTTCATGCTCACTTTCAATATGTTGTTTTTCCTTTAGCTTATCTACTGGACTAGTTGGCAGCATGTATAACTCACCTGTTTAAGCTGTGTCTCAGAGTTGACATGCACGTCACAGATCTCACAGTGGAATGTTTTGTTCTGGAGCCCCGTTGACGCCACAGCAGGAATGGCCCGCTTGGCTTTGACCCCTGACCTGGGGAAGGACTTGATGGCTCCTTCTCCACTCCTGGCCTCCAGCATCGTCTTATGCTTGGTGCCTGATAGGGTCAGAGGTCAGATGGCTCAGAAACTAGAAGTAGAGGTACCAATAAAGCTGCAGAAATAGCTAGAATAGAAGAAATGGCTGTGAATGAAAAAATGGTGTGTGGTAACGAATGGTGACAGAAGAAATAAACATGGCTTCAGGGTCCCATTAGTATTGACACTTCTCCCTTCTCCTTTCAGATCAACTATTGGAAGTTAATACATGGATTATGCAAATGAGAGATACATAGTTGGTGCAATGTAACAATGACACATATACAAACACAAAAACACGAATATAATGCAGGCATCACAGGCTGGTAATGCGTCTCACCGCTGTTGTGAGCCTGCAACTGGGAGGCAGAGTTGACGGCCACCTTGCAAAGGGAGCAGTAGAGAAGTCGCTTAGCCTTCTCCTCCTCTGTCTCCGCCTCCTCTTCCTCCACCTCTCCCACCTTCTCTGTGCAGGGGCAGGGCGACAGAGGGGGGTCAGAGGTTATCTCCATGGATATGGCTGGGCTGCAGCTCAACAGTGCTGCCCTAGAGGCTGAAGATGGAGGCAATACAGCTCCTGCTGTGCCGTCTACACAGGAGAATAGAATATGGTGGAATAGAATAGAACATTCTGGTGAGATCATTGCCTTGGCCTTTTGGATGTTTTATGTACTGGATACACAAGGTTAGCCTTTATATTCATAGAATAACACTGAATTGGAGCATTTGTGTTGTCTGTGTGAGTGTGAGTGAATGGAGAAAGATTGGATCATGTGGCTGTGAAGTTGAAGTTGCAAATGTTTTCTCCCATCTTTTGCAGCAAACTCTAATGGAGTCTGTATGCTGGTTCCCATTGCAACTATCCTCTTTTCCATATTGCTCAAATAAGTACACCAGTGAGTGTATTTAAGAGATGAATCTGCCTCTCTCAACTTGGTAATAATCAAAGATTTCCTCTGGGAACTAATTCCCTTTTACGGAGTGGTTAAATTAAAGGCTTTGGATTGAGATTAAGGCCCATTATCAGCAGTGAGACTGGCTTGGAGGGCTATCCCTGGAGGGAGAGCCTGGTTTAGGGATTCACACGTTAATAATGATGATTATGGCTGAGAGCATTTGTTTGTTTGTTATTATTGATTGTCTCTCTAAAATGGCAATAAAACTGTTTGCCAAAATAATCTTCACAAAGCTTCCCTGCTGCCCCAAATACCGCAGTAAAGTCTTCACTCTTGATATCACAGCCTCAAACTCTCTTTCAGCCTCTGCCACAGAATGAAACTCTCTATTCAAATGTACCACATAATCAAACAAAAACACAGATATACACAAACGCATACAACTCCACCACATGTAGATCTACCGATCTACTGATCTGCAGACACAAACTACCAAGCACACAATCACAGCTATGAATAGAATGTAAAACATTTCAGCTCTCCTATGTAATACTGACAGCCAAAGACATCATCACACATGAAAGAGTTAAAGCTGTGACAGAGAACCGGGTCTGTTCGAAAAGGTGATCAAAGATCCATAGTCCCTTTATGTGTTTAATATCATGCGCACACACACACAAGCACGCGCGTGCACACGCACACGCACACGCACACACAGTGAAGCATACATAAACCTGTTGAACCTGAGTTTGAGATTGGTGGCTGAGGGCAGGGTGGGGAGGCGCTTGTTTCCTTGGCAGCGGTGTCAGTGGCGCTGGTCTTGCAGTCCGGAGCATCTGGAGCTTTGAGCCTCGTGGCGTGTTTGGTACCCCTGTAATGGGACGAGGCCTGAATCTATGGACAGAACAGAACCAGAGCCACAGAGTGAGACCAAGTAAACTACCAGAGATACCATGGACTTTAATATCTGGTGGCAGAATAGGGCAGTGCCACACACAAACCTAAAACCCCCAATACCTAAGGAACCACAGGGTCAACACTACAACCCAAGATTAAGAGAAGACAAGAGTGCAATATTTCTAAATTTTAAGACCCCTTGAAAAGAGTTTCGACTGCTTAGTCTGTGACTTTTTTCCACCAACCACATCCTGTTAGGTGTACATGCAGCGTCTGAGAACGAGGAATAGAACATGACGGTGAGAACGTCTAGAGTCTCAGCTCAACTCTGCCCACCTCTGAGTTGAACCTCAGTCGACACGCCCCACAGGAGCTCGGCCTCATCTTCAGGGGCGAGGCTATCCCAAAACTTGGACTAACCAGGGCTTTGTGAACGTGATCCATCTGCAACAACAAGAGGTATGGCTGGAGCTGAGGTTAGGGTTGAGAGAGGTCAAGGTTGAGATGGAGGTCCCCCAACAGCCCTGTCGTCGACCCTAGACAGGCTGGGCTGTGCAAGTCGTCATCTGTGAAAAACCTTCCCAGAAGGCACCGTGATATGGTTCACACAGCCGGTCTTTAGACGTGAATAGTGATACATTTAGGTGTTGTTTTTTGTCAGTAACGTCCCAAGAGAGAACATTCTTGGTACCCTGATCACGCTTGTAAAAAGAGGCTGTTGTGTTCTAAATAGGACCTTCTTGTTAAATTAAGTTTTACAGAATTTGTCTGAATGTCTTCCTCCGGTCAGGTTAATGTGTTGTACTGTAACTTGACCATAAAATGCAACTGGGTGAAGATAGAAAGGTGGACCTCTCACCTCCAGTTGTTGCCCGAATGAGTCTCTTTACGACCGCATAGAAATGGGTGGTAAAACTGCCCGTTGATGTGTGCCGTAGCCTGTATCATTATCTCACTGCAGTGCGCTGTGTGGTCCTGGTCCTTACCTGCTGGGGGTTTTAACGAGCTCACACACTCCAATAAAACCCGCCTTGGCTTTCTGAAGCCAAACAACTAATACCTGAGGTGGAATGGAACGAGCTGTAAAATGTAAAATAAACCCTGTTAATCAGAGAGGCGGTAACTTCTGGGCTCAGTCAACAAGGACGTTTGGCTGGGGGGGTACGGGGAGACGACAGCAAGCAGCAAAGACCTGTGTGTGTATGTGTGCCTGGAGGAGGGAGCTGGTTTATATAGAACTTTTCCTTATTGTTCAAAGTTTTCCATTGTTGCTAGTATAGCGAGGATTACTGTGTTGTGGTGATACAGATGACCTGATAATGCTGTTTTTGCTGATGTTTGCAAGTTTGAGTATGAGTAGTTTTTTTTATTATTATTATTTTAATTTAAACTTTATATAATCAGGTGAAATCTGACTGAGACCAGAGTCTCCTTTACAGCAGGGCCCTGATTTACATAGATCAAAGTACAAATGAATAAAATGAAACAAATAAACAATACAATATGAATACACGTATATACCTCCCTAAAGGGATCCATCACTAAAAACATAGTGATGGATCTACCTACAGGTACCAGAGTGTCCAGTTTTAAGGCGTCCTGTAAGTCTAGGAGCACAGTGACACACATTGTTCAACAATTCCATAGAATCCTGTGGAATCTGAAAAATTTACCAACCCCAAGAACAAGATTGTGTGAGTGTGACCTACATGATTTAGCATATTGACCTCGTCATGCCTCTGTACATGTCTCTTCTGCTTCTGAACTTGAGAAACTCTGTCCTCCAAATAACCCCCCCACACACACACCCCTCCCTCCTCCAGCCCCCAGGCCCTTATATCTCCCACTGACCCCGCACTGCACACATTCCACACCTCTCCCTCCCCATCTGCTCCCCCCTAAACTCTCTCCATACCTCTTTCCCTCCCTCCATCCCAGGCGCTCCCCTCTCTTTGTCCTCTTTGTCTTTGTCTGATCAAAGTCACCTTCAGACCTCCCCAAGGAGCTCCTTATCCATCACTGTCTCCTCTCACTGAGATGGACTACCACCTGTGGCAAAGTATCTCTCTCTCTCTCTCTCTTTCTCTCTCTCCCACATTGTCTCTCCTCATTGAGCTGAGCTTGGTCACAACTACATCCTCAGTCCATCTCCCTCCCCCCCTCCCCCCCTTCGCCTCTCTCTCTCTTGTTCTCTCTCCTCTACAACGCCAGTCTCTCACTTTGTTTGCCTTTCTTCTGTCTCTATCCCTCTTTTCTCTCTTCCAAACCTCTCAGTCTCTCTATCCCTCCCACGATCTCCCAATCTCCCATTGAAGCCTCTTTCTTCTGAAAGATCCATGAGAGAATGAGAGAGTTTGCAGTGAACAAAAGGGTAGAATTTAAATCAAGTCAAATACTAAGTCCTGTTACTGGATCTCAGACTGCCAGCTCTGTTTGGGATGGAAGGCTCCATTCGCTATGAGTCAGAGATGCTCAAGGTCATTAGTATGAGTTATGGTGTATGGTTAATTGAATGTGGGCAGAGTTTTACCTGGAGCACATTAAGCAGCATTACATTCGTTTATTACATTGTAATAACTCAACGTTTAAGGTTATTACCTGATGCAAGTGTTCAATTGGGACCCATAAGGTTAGGACACTACAGCCTCCCCATCTCTGGTTCCCAAAAGAAACACACCAAGGCACACACCCCAAATATAAATATGCCAAGCACAACAAGACACCAAACTACAATCAATCCCCCATTAGACGCACTGCCTGGCTCACGACACACACTTTTCAGTAACCATGACAACGCACATGTGGGCGCCAAACAAACATAAATGCTGGAGGGCTGTGTGTGCTTACAGTTAGATACACACACACACACACACACACACACACACACACACACACACACACACACACACACACACTAGCCAGAGTCACGCTCAACTGTGTGCACTTACGCACAGAAACACCCACAGGTTCAAATCATCATCAGTGCTGTTTTCAGAGAGGGGGAGGATTCCCATTACACTACCAAGCTCTTAACATTAACATTCTGGCAAAACCTAGCACCGCAATCACCATATCAACACATCATATGGACACAGAGAGAGGTGGTGGGGGGAGGGAGAGAGAGAGAAGTGGAGGAAAAGAGAGGGAGTAAGAGAAAGTTTAAAAGACTGGATAGGGTCGAGAGAGAGGGAAGGAGATGCAGGAAGAGAGAAGTAGAGAATAAGTGGTAGTGGATTGAGACCCTGACCAAACTCTGTTTAGCTTCCCTTAATGGGGTAGAGTGGCCCTGTTACAAAGGGAGTGATTACATGGTGAGACGCAGCTAGAGAAACACACACATGCGTGCACACACAACAGGAAGAACACACACACACACACACACACACACACACACACACACACACACACACACACACACACACACACACACACACACACACAGTAGCAACTGCTAACCTAAGGTAAGAATGGTAGCAAACTGAGTGGAAAAAATTTAATTGGCTAATTTTCCTCCTAAGTAGGTGTTAGGTTGAACTCAGAGCAATTGTGTGTGTGTTGAGTGGCTTTCAGCCTCTCGTTCCATCTCTTCAAGGACCATGGAAAACTGAAAAAATGGCCCAATTTAGATGATAAACACAAAGCTTTCCTACAGGGAGAAGCAGAGTTGTGGATGTCTTTCATACTGTATGCTTGACCAAGACAAAGAAAGCTGAGTTCAAAAGTTAATTTGTATGTACATATTAAAATAAAAGCATAAACACAACACAGCCACAGCCACAGCCACAGTACAGCCACAGTACAGTACATGGTATCTATCTGCACTGTTATGTTTTCTATCTCCTTTAAGACTGAACATAGACAGTAGACATTCCTGTGATGCACTGATCATTACCAAACCTAGCGAGGAAAGCCTTCACCCTGACATTTCATCCCCCATGAGAGCCCTGAGCCAGGGTTCAACCATGGGTGAAACAGAGACCAGACCACATAGTTCTAAGGAAAGCTTGGTGTAAAAACAACAGAGTTGGGGACCCCTCAGGTTATATGGAAATGTTACTGCTCATTATAGCAGTACAATACATACTATTATATAACAACAGGTAAAGAGATATTGTGTGCAAGGGCAGACAATACCTTGTTATGGAAGACAATGACCCATGGACCATGTTTTTCGCAACACTTCAAAAGTCTGTTTGTTCAGTGACTCTGGTTGACCTGGGGTTGACTACATCTGACTGCAGGGTGAAATGTTGTCCAAACCAATATAGTCAGGCCTCACCCTGCAGATATCTACTGTCCTTTGACAATGCCAATGGCCCAGTCACCCTAAGGCCATCTGAAGGATGTATGGTTCACTGTAATAGGACCGTTTGTGATGATGGAAGGTAATTGAGAGTCACATATGACTCTGAGAACTAATGATTCCATAAACAACACACTGTTCATATTGCTGGAAGTAATGCAAATACAACAGTTTTACATTTGATGAAAATGATTCCTGCACACATGTAGTTGGCTACCTCTGACCGTCAACTGACAGAATGGTGATGGTGGTGATTGACACTACTCACTTCATTGCAGCCAGGAAACAGGCTAAACGGGAGGAGGGGCTTCAGCTCCAGGGAGGGCTGGACTCTGCGCATTGGGGGACGGACCAATGAGGCCAAGGAGGCGGTGTGACACATGTTACCTTTGAGGCAGAGGGAGGAGGAGTAGTTATGGATGTAGTTGAGCACTGTTCTGTGTGAATAAATGATGATACTGTACATGTCAACAGCATTCAGATTCACAAACATACAGACACACAGACACAGACACACAGACACACACACAGACACACACACACACACACACACACACACACACAGATTCAATAAGGCCATTAGTGAGTGAGTTCTCTGATTAGCGCTGTTTGTGTGGGTGAGTTGCTGATTATGGAGGATTTGTTTTGTTTTTGCATTTCTCCGAGCCTGATTACACTTTGATTCAGGATCAGCATAATCATAACAATCAGAGCCCGGCGCATACCCAGCCGATCAAGCATTAGGGCTGATTACAGTACCTTAACCCATACGCGTGTTTGTGGGTGTGAGTGTGTGAATGTGTTTGGTGTGTGCATGCATGCATAGAAGCTTAGTTTGGGTGAGCTAATTATGCACTCACAAATGGCAACGGTGGTAGTTTAACATGTAGATTAGAGTAGTTTATGTGCAGTGTGTGTGTGCATTTCTTTCATTTAATAGAAATGCGCAGATAGAAATGCTGCAATAATGCAGCTTCTTTTTCCAAGCTATATAGCTAGCTGTGACCACTAATGGTGACTACTTTTGCCTGTCCAGTTTGTATGCAGCAGGGAAAGTGAAGGGAAAGATGCAGCAGATATTGAAAGAATGTATCAATAAGCTGCATTGGAGAACTTTGCAACAATGTAGCCAACCTCTCAATTAAGTGTCTCAAAAAAGTGCTTAAAGTGCTTAAAGTGCTTCTGTTGCGTATATGCAACATTTGGTGTTAAGGACTGTAATCACACATTTATGCTTTTCATACGCTTTTATGTAAAGTCATATTTTTGTATCTCAAAAGCTGAATGAAAACTTATATTCAGAGTCTGGATTTTTTCATCACACATATATGAGAGTTAACTGCCTATATTTATAAACATTTGCTGCATTCAAAAAGCCATAGAGACATGCAGGCAACTATTGATATGGGTGTTGACATTTTTATTTTCTCCAGAAATGTGTTATTTGGGGTCTCCTTGAGCAGTCCTAATCACTGCTTAATGTTCATGCAAGGAAAATTGGATCCAGGTATCTTAGGGTTAAAGTTGTCAATAACATACAGACTTTTTGATGCCTTTGAGGGAGCTTGTGTCTCATTTGGGGGAGCTGTGCTCGTAACTCAGGGAGCTGTCCCTTGTATCTTGCATACTGAGTGTGGCTGTGATTCTACAGACCTCCTATGAAAAAAGGTATGGATTATATTCCCTGCTGCTGAGAAACAGCCAGGCTATGAATTTGAAAAGCCACACTTTTGTTTTATCGGAAACCAGTGCCACTGACCCCACAACTAAAAATATATGGTAAATGTGGGCAGGTTCATTGATACAACAGATCAGTCACATTTGTGAACACAGAGAACATTGTAATGTTATTTATAGAGAATAGAGTTGGAGGCAGAATCACTGTGAGAAGGTGGACTAGACAAGAGTAATCTAATTCTTTGGATAACATTTTGGCTTAAGTATTCACTGTATGGTTCATGATATAATGTTAATCGATTTCTTATCTCATTAGACCACACAGTCCTCAGGTTAAGCCCAAAAGCTTTTGCTAAATAAGCTTTTGCTCGTGGGAGTGGGGAGGTGTGCCCCTGTCCAATCAGGTTTTTTTTTTTTTTACAATATTTCTGTCTATTTCAGGGACCCCTTTTTGGCTCGTGATTGCTAATTTTAGAACTAGTGGCTGGAAAAAATAAAATATATATCCTGTAGCATCTCTTTAAGTGTACGGAAAAGCTCTATCTAATCTGAGTTTGTGTAACACTCCAGTGTACACACATGCATCAACAGCTGGCCATTACACACAACATAATAATACAAATATAACTAAACTAGATTATATGCTACAATAAAAGATAGTAGGATGCACTACACAATTGTGGTAAATATACTCAAATACACAATTATGAATACTACTACTATTAATAACAACAACAATAAAGTATACTTTGTTTCTAAAGCACCTTTCATGCAACATCTAAAAGTGCTTTTTATGGAATAACATCAACAAATACATAAAAAACAATAGTTGTAAAGGCAGATTAAATAATTGCACTTTCACCCTTGTGAAGAGAAGAGAAGAGAAGTTGGCTATGTATACACCCTCACTGTTGTGCGATTTTAGCAAGCACACACTTACTGTATGCTACCAAAAATCATATATTCAGTCGGCCTACTGATTTTGCCCACGCATGTATTGAGTTCGCCAAAGGGGTCGTGATAAACTGACTGAATGACTAACTGACTAGGCTGTATGCCGCACCGAAAAGAAAGTTCACATTATGCACAACCAGAGCTGAATAAGTCCTTAGGTAACATGCGATCCACACTGCCACTGTGGTTAAGCGAAATCCTCACGTCTCGCAACGCAAATCCATCAATTCAGTTTAATCCGGCAATTACAAAAGATTCAAATGCAATGGTTAACGATAATAACGTTTACAATTATTGTCATACATAAATCAACTGTAACTTACCAAAAAACATGCTAGTCTTCATTGATCTCGACCTTCTGAAACCCGATAGACTACTACCACTCCGATCAACTTCAGCGCTGACCAATAAGTCTCATTCCCGGGCAGAGAGAAGTGTGTGCAGCGCAGCGCAGCGCAGCGGTATGATGATACTGATAGGTGCAACAAACTCACGCATCTGCAAGGATATTTCCTCTTCCTTTCATCTCTTCTGAACGCCCCCCCCCCCCCACCCCCCACACACACACACACATTATTTAATGTAAATGAACAATCATCCTAAATTAACCGTAAACATTACAGACACAAACATTTCAAATGTTATATTATTTATTTCTCTCTCTCTCTCTCGACCTGTGATGCTTGTGGGAGATTGTTTTTTTCGAAATTTGATGGTACCTATTGACTATAAGATTGTTCTAGTAATCAACTCTTTTTCATGCTTTGACTCTAGCTTTAGGGCTTGAGAAGATGCAATTACGCACTTTGCATGATGTGAATTTGTGTGTTGTGCAACTGTGAGGTAAGTGGATCTACATCGACATTTTAATTATCTGTTTTTAACATGTATTCATGGGCAGTGGGTTAAGATCACTGGAAAATAAATGGCATTTTGCTCAGTTATCACTCACACACGCGCGCGCGCGCACACACACACACACACACACACACACACACACACACACACACACTTTGAAATCCAGATTGGTTATCATGAGAGGTCATTCTCAGGGACTTACAAGGAGAAATCCCTTCTCAGTGTGATTCACTCCTTCCACTGTGTGCCTGTGTTGTTAGCTTTGGATGAGCCACTGTTTATGAGCGTGTTTAAATCGTTTAACATCCTCACTCCACTTCTCCAGGGGCTGGTATTTTTAGACGTATCCCTTGACCTTTCCTGTCCTCCTCTCTAACCTTCTCCTTCAGTGTTCGGGAGATGAACAACAGGTGTTTTCTTACACGCTATGACACCAAGGAGGTATTCTTAGAGGAATCTGAGATGGAGAGTAACAATGTCATTGAAGGAAGTCTCCGCACACTGAGGATCATTGCACATTTTTGATTCATTGGGCTAAGCTTTCATTGGCAAGACCTTCATCAGAGCATACCAGGGAGGTATTCATCAGGATGACTGAGATTTAAATGGCCTGTTGTCTTGAAGCCAAATGCATGTTGTCTGCATTTATTGTTACTGTGTTGTACATCCTTTGCATCAATTTCTTTATCTACCTGGCAATGGAAATAATCAATTTCTTGTGGAATACCTGGCCGAGTTAAATACAGGAACATCATGAAAACCGACACAGACTTTCACAAAAAAAGACCACAGTGTACCTTGGTGCATCCAGGCCCCTAGTATTCAGGGCCAGAAGCGGAACATGCTCAGTGGTATGCAGGGGGACACTTTTTTGTTTTAACAAATGACCCTATAATTTTGTATAGGCTCTATAACATGTATGCAACCAATCACCACAAGCTTAGACAACATAAACCATTTAATTTGAGAGGAAAGCATAAATGTTCTTTGATTTTCCGTTATAAAGGCATTTTATCATGCACATGTAGCCATATTCCGGTAACATATGTGTGTAATGACTGATGGAGAACTGTTTTGCTGGTTACATCAATAATTAGGTAATAGCGATATAAAAACGGAGCTCAGTCCACAGACCTTTTGAAGCTCCCTGATGCACACCCTGTCCCTGTGCGTAAAGTTCTACCCGCAAGAAATGCATGTACAGGCTGATCACGTAGCCCCGCCTAGTGGACAATGAGGTGAGGGGGTCTCCCTCATCTCCTTCAGAGAACCTGGGTTATTAGTAACCTTTAGTTCTCTTTCAGTCGACTCAGTTCAACCCCTCACTATGGAAACCTGCAACACCCCCCCCCCCCCCCCCCCCGAACAGAAACCTGTAAGATGTACCCCATCTACATCACACATTCTCCAAACCAGCACTCAGGACAATGTTCGCAATGGAGGGCGTGGTCATGTCCAGGCTGTAAAACCTTTGAAAGGTATGAGGAGAAGCCCAGCTGAAGCCCAGCTGAAGCCCAGCTGGCGGCAGCACATAGCCACACCCCTTGAACATGGCCCACGACGACGCCCAAACCAGACAACAACAAACAGCCTCAACAATGGCCCCCGCAATCCAATGGGAGAGGTGCTGTGCAGATACAGCTTACCAAATTTGAGAGCCCTTCCATGACTGTCGAGTTGAAACCTCAGGGTTCAAGTAGAGACAAACTAACACCCCTGGAGAATCCTAGGGTTCTCAGCTAGTTACTAAAACACCACAGTAAGACAGACTTAAGACAGTCAGCGAGTCAAGAGGAAAGAATAAATGAGTGTGCTATGCATGAGCCTGAGTGCGTGTCCCATAGTGAGGGGTCAAACTGAGTCGACTGAAAGAGAACTGAGGGGGCAGAATCCAACTGGGGTGGCACAATGCCCCCTTTGCCTGCTACTACAACCATCATACATACAGAGTAACTCCCAGTGACCTGATTTAAGTAGAACATTCTCTCTGTCCAGCTCAGTGGAACGAGAGCAGACAGGAATAAAATACACAGATGGAAATATCTGCTCATAAACTCAATTTAACTCTCCTTTGTCACTTACTGTGATGCCAGAAGCGTTGTGTTCCTGTGAGAACAGAGCACTTTAAGGCTTGGTGGTATTATCCATTTTTTCCCTCCTAGAGGAACAGTTGAATGGATGGTTTTACCTTGAGCTAATCTTGTCTGTTTCGGAAAGGTGGGGGTCACCAGTGTTAACCAGAGGTGATTATCTTTGCCATTATACTTCAGAGCAGAGCTGATGTAAGAAAACCTTAATTAAAAGACTAGTGTGAAATGTGGTGTCTAGCCCATCCTTGGGCCAACCACAGCTCTGAGTTAAAGATAGCATAGGTTAATGATAACTCTGGCCTCAAGTACAGAGGCATTAAAAGCGCATTCACACTATTGTTAGATTGTGTTTATCAGTGGAGTTATAATCTAAAGATCTCTGGACAACTGCCAGCATTTAGCATCACATACGCACAGCAACAAACACATGCTGCCATGGCAACTGAGGTATGGTATGGTAAGTGGAACGACAAAGTTGCTCTCATTGGCTCTATTTTGGAGAGAGGGGTTTTGACCTTAAGTCAAAGCTAGAGCTATAGCCAGCACTATTAGGATTTTGTCAGCTTTTATAGAAGTCAATTACTGAGATTTTAGGGAAGTGTTATGCAGCTAGCACACACAGATACACTCAAATTCTCAATCATATCCACACACATACATAGGCCTACACAAACACACACACACAAACACACTGCTGCTCTTACACTGCAATACATTATAGCTGAACTAAAAGCTTTGAAAGACTTAATGCTCTCAAAATATGCTCTACTGTAAGTGGTCACTTACAGGCATTGCTACATGTTTTACTCCATATCTTGTTGCTGTAGTCTAGAACTCAATGATACACAAATATGATATAAACGCAACAGCAACCTTTCAGCCCACCAGCAACCTGTCAGCCCACCTTTCCTCTGATTGGTCGCCATAACAACATCACCATGGTGATCTGCATACCTTTAGGGTTTAATGTGTTTATATACGGTATTGATGTTGGTCGAAGAAATTTACATTGTGTTCACCAAAATGTACACATGTGCACACACGCACCCACGGGATACAGTACTGGATGTTCTGTTGCCTGGGAGGGACGTTCCGCAATGCAGGTGCATTAGCAACATCCTAGCTTACACTAACACACAAACACACACACACAATGTATACATTGTACATTACATTGTACGACACAGAGGGCTGACCTTTGATGGAAAATATGTTGCTGTCAAAAGCATACACAGACAGATATATAGAGACAGAGCCATCTCTGTCCATCCTTAGATTTTAACAGCACACAGCATCCTCTCCCCTGTGCCTCAGGTGGTGTGTGAGTGGGGTCAGTCTGTTGAAGTGTCTGAGAACGTTTAAGGGATGAAAGAAAATGTGATGGTTTCCATTCACTCCTGCTTTTCTTCAAAGTCTCTATCCCACTGTTGATAACTGTCGGTGTGAGTACACTTGTTTGTGTGTGTGCGCGAGTGTGTGTCTGTTTTCTCTCCTGTCTGTAGGGTAGATGTATAGAGACAGCCTCTAGCACACACACATGGGCAAACACATGCAGAGCAAATAGCCAAAACAAGACATACGTTGTTGTACTGTGGAGTGAGGGGAGGGAAAGATTAGCCCTTGTCTAAGGTAGTTTGATATGTCTGATTAGAACAAACTAAAACCAGTTAGTTAAGATCTCCATGAAAAGTAGGAGGCTAGGATGAAATTGCCCTGGGATAATCAGTTCTTTTTTTTAATTTAACATTTTTAAACCTTGATTTACGGTTAGTTTAGTTTGAAGGCAAAATAACTTAATAAGATTGTCCCCAGCAGGCAAATCAATCTCAGTCTCTTCTGCTTTGTGCTGATTTATTTGGGGGAAAACTTGATTGTGAATCTGCTATTTTCACAATATACAACACATAGTATAAGTGTGTACAGCAGCTGGTTAGGCTTATTACATGTGTGCTTGAACAGAACAAGTACATTGTCACCATCACCTTGTCAAACCTCAGGGGTTAAACTGGTTTGCCTCAAGGCTGAACCCAAACTCAACGAGATAGGTTGTGTGTGTGTGTGTGTGTGTGTGAGATAGAGAGAGAGAGAGAGAGAGAGAGAGAGAGAGAGAGAGAGAGAGAGAGAGAGAGAGATTTTCATGATGCTAGGGTCGGGGAAAGCACTGGGGTCGCGAAGGATCACAAGTTCTTCTCACCGCCGAACTCAAACGGGAGATATACGGCCCCAGCGCAGTGCCACTCAACCATTAAGCATGTAGGCCTACGAGTCCCAAGTTTTAGACACAGTTTTACGGGCAACACATGTCAAGTGGCGAGCGCGTTAATGGCTAACACATGGCCGTGCTAAATCCTTATTTTATACACACTCCGACCTCTCCAGAACTAGGCAAGAGAGGGGTCAAAACGCGGCCAACAATTCTGGTTAGAATTTTGGGGAACACGTACGGAGTGGAGTAACAAATCTCACGACGCCAGCCGCTGAGTTTTCCCGTCCCATTCCACCAACCGAGTGCTCACGATCTTTTTTCATGGTCTTTGTGTACTTAACCTTAACGTTTACCCGACGCAAACCGAGATTTACGGATTTAACGACCAATGTCCACAACCTGCACAGCCTCGACTTTGTCTGCCTTGATTATTAAATCATATGTTTTTACTCTCTCCATAAACACATAATAATTCACAGGACATTGAAATAATTCAGAGGAACCTTCATAAAACCTGTGGTCATTTCATTGCAAATAACAAAACGCACGCACGCACACACACACACACACACACACACACACACACACACACACTCTCTCTCTCTGAAAGGGGTCCCCGTGCACATCTGTGCGACAGAGATAGAGCAGTCCCTGTCAAGAATGTCATTAACCACCAATAGTGTAGATTTATTGTCCCCCAGCCAAGCTGTATGAGGCCTAATTAAAACCATAGCCCCAGATGACAGACACAGACACAGACACACACACTGAATGCATTATGTCAGACGTAAAGAGTATAAGAGTATAAGAAAAGTATAAGAAAAGTCAAGTTGTTTGTCGTCAGTTGTCGCTTATGTAGAAACCTGTGGTGATTTAAACTACAGCAGGCAGATATACAGTATACTAACTGCTTTACTGATATGGAGATAATCACTGTTGGCCAGTGAGAGGGATGAAAAAAAATGCAGGATGTCCACTGGAAGGCTAGCTTTCACCTGCCCAATGCTTCTATAGAGCAGTGGAAATGATGTAGCGAGGAAAGGACGGAAGGAAAGGAAGGAAGGAACACTATTTTTAGAGTACAGAGCATATGGGGTCCACACCTTCTTTCAGTGCTTTCAAATCCCGTCACTGCCACCTACAGGATGATAGTAGAGAAAACATCCTTCTATCCTACTAACAAGACAGAACCACACTGACCACTTGATGTTCCAAAGCCTGTTAGAATATAATCAATAATAATACATATAAAAAAAGACAGTCAAATGACTTATTCACTCCTCTCTCTCACTTCTTTACGCTGGTCACCATAGAAGTTCCATGTGATGGTCAACATGATCCCCTTATAGTGATCATTCACTACATTAGAACATTAACAGATGAATACATGCACATGATAAAACACAATCCCCATTTTAGTCAGCATAAAACCTCTAATTTATATTTGCCAGTATATACATGTACATGATAGAAATACAAACATAATGTAATCTATCTTCCTCCTTTAATAAAATAGAAACCGGGGGGGGGGGGGGGGGCTGAGTGTGAAGACCGGTCAGATTGGGTCTGAAGGGGTCTGCAGGGGTCAGATGTTCTAGCAGCAGGTCTTGCGTTTTTCCTGGGCTTCGCTGGTTGGCCCTATGGAGTTGGACAAGGTCACGGCACTGATGGACCCCCGGGTCACCTCTCTGCTGGCCACCTTCTTGTGGATCGCTGGGGAAATGATTAAGAGCAATCACTGTCATACAGTCGATACATCACATTAAAGATAATGTGTAGAGAACAACACACGGTACAATAACAGAGGGTCTAACTATGATTCACTTGGCTGCAGGTATTTTTTATTTTTATTTTATTTTTTGTTAGAAGTAAATGTTTTCCCTTGAATAACTGTGAGCATATTACAAACCTGTGAGGACTTCCTGGAACGCAGCTTCAACATTGGTGGAACTCAGAGCTGACGTCTCCATAAACAGAATACCCTTCTTGTCTGCATTGTGAAACAAGGACGTTGTTGAATGGACACACTCAAACTCACTAACATTGATATTATAGTCTGTAGAATCCCAATGGCTTGGAATAACCTCTCATGAATGAAATCAAACAGTCTTGGAGCTGTCTATCGCAAAGGCTATGGTGTCATAAATTTTATGAATGTAAATAAGTAGGGCAAGCGTGGCCACCTGCAAAGTCTTTTGCCTCCTCTGTAGGCACCGTCCTCAGGGCCTCCAGGTCGCTCTTGTTGGCCACCAGCATGACCACAATGTGGGGGTCTGCATGGTCATACAACTCCTTCAGCCAGCGTTCCACACTCTCATAGGTCAGGTGCTTAGAGATATCGTACACAAGAAGGGCCCCAACTGCTCCCCTGTAATACCTGGAGAGATGAGAAGACCACAAAAAGTAAGGTGGCTTGTGTAAAGCAGAGAAGAGGTTTTTTTCTGAACCATGCCAGAACTCTGAAGTGGATCATGAAACTCTGTCTGTCTGTCTGTGTGTGTGTCTGTGTGTCTGTCTGTCTGTCTGTCTGTGTAAATACCCACGCTGAGGTGATGGCTCTGTAGCGCTCCAGCCCTGCCGTGTCCCAGATCTGGGCCTTGATGGTGAACGTGTCCAGTTGGACCGTGCGTGTGCTGAACTCAACTCCGATGGTGGTACGGCTGTCATGGTTAAACTCGTTTTTGGTGTAACGCGACAGCAGGTTGCTCTTCCCTACACCAGACTCCCCTATCAGAACCACTTGGGGATGAGAGATATCGCATTTTAGGGTATATGAGAGAGAGAGAGAGAGAGAGAGGCCATGATCAATAGGTTAAACCGAGGTAGGAAAACCTCTTAATTTAATGATCATCAAAGAAACATATGTTATTATCTTAACAGCACAGAAACATTTTCAGTCCTTCAGTATCATCAATTGTAACACTTGCTGATTAGTGCCATTAGTGTCATTCATCATTTCTCACTGAATAAGTGCCTGCTCTCTCACCACCTCTCTGACGTATACATCCCTTACACATCCTACGGAACACCCACATGTCGACATCACCTCCGCATTCCTACCCCATACATGACACTTCTTAGGAATGTATGAAATGAATAAGTACAGTAGTAGAGAGCCGCTATAGTCCTGATCAAAGACTGCTGTTCGCCTTGTAAAATGTCTTTGTATTCAGTTGTGCTTACGGTGACTGAGGTGAAAATTCAAAATTCAAAATAGAAACGCAGGTCAAAGGTAAAATGAGTTCTCTGCCAAGGGAGTCACCAAACACTACTGTCTGATTGTCTTCATGTCTCCCTCCCCTACATTGTTTTCTTGAAAACACAGTAACAACTGGTAGTAGGAACAGCACCTACAGTAAAATCAGACTGACATTCAGACCTTTGCACCTGTAAGTTCAAACGCTGTGTATGCAAGTCAGAGACTGGGGGCAGTTTACTTACAGAATCAGGGTTTTACAAACAAATTACTCACCTTTGAAGACAAAGTTATATGCCTGGTCTCCCATGCTAGAATGAGTTCAGTTCCCTGGGGCTGTTCACAGCATTAGACCCCAGGAGGCAAAGAGAGAGAGAGAGATTGCTAACACTGTTCTATCCCAAGACTCCAGGGTGGAGAGACAGAGCAGACACAGAGAGAGAGAGAGAGAACAGGTTAGGCTAAATCAACTCTTTCTTCCTCTGTGGATATACAGACAGACCGATCCCTCAGGTCAGCTGACGCACATGAGGAGCGGAGGAGGGAGGTGGGGAAGGACGCGAGAGCAGGTGGAACAGGTAGAACCACTAACGTGTACAGTCATCACAAGAGGAGACTCCACCCTCTCTCTCTTTCTCTCCATCCAGGTAGTCTATGCCTGTGAACCTTGCCTAACAGGTGGATCTTGAGTGTATACAGGAAGTTATAGTACAACACAGCCTCTGCCTGCCTTTCTGTATCTCACTTGTGAATCTTTACTACAGCAAATAAGGAAGCACTACAGACAGTATTACTATCACTAAAGACTACTGTGACTCTTTAAGAAACTTCCAGGTTACTGTGAATTAAAATGATACAACTAATAACAGTGAATGGTGCTTAATAAAAGGGGGGGGGGGAAAGACAGAGCTAAATGGAGCTAGCAGTACCATTTCTACTTCTCACTCCATCAAGTCAGTGGGATGGACACAAACGTACAAATAAGATTCTTATTGACCAACTTTGTTTAATGTTTTTAGTACAGTACTGTTAAAAGTTAGTTCCAACATGTTAAATCGGAAGATGGATTTTCAGCTGAGGTCAACAGACAAAGCACAGCTATGTAGGGCATTGCCAAGGTCACCACAACAACAATGCTGAGATTCTCAAAAAAGCAAAACCTAGAACTTAATTGATATGTATGGTGCCACCATACAAAAAAATGTAAAGCCTTTTCATTATATCTTATTTATTCATTTCCAGGAGATTTAAATGAGACAAAAACAGATCTCTAGGTACTACTCGCACCTCAAATTAAAATACATAATGAATCAGATTAAATGAAAGGAAATCTGTCGTTCTGTCAGAATCTTCTGCTTCAGAAACACAACTTTTGTAATCAATTATCGTAAGAGGTCTCCAACTTGTTACACACCTCTGGGAAGTCAATCTAGACCACTGAGTGCAAATCAACTGGACTAGAAGGGACTCATTTCATGTGAACGGTCTTAACAGGCTGAAGAGGACAGACGGCTCAGCGATAGCTAGTGTCTGGAGAGGGACTACCGTGGTTGAGAAGATAATGGATCTGGAATGACAAATTGCGTATTTAGGGAAGTGTGAGGGATCTTCTGAAGCGCTTGCAATAAATAGAGATGGTCGGGCTGTCTGGACTATGAATGCAGACTCTGGAGAGAGAGGTGGTAGAGTGGGGCATGATACCGGTATCCACGTGAAGACGAAGCTTTGTTTGTATTCTCAAACTGTTCCTGTTCCTCCTCTCCTCTTTTCTCTTCTCTTCTCTTCTCTGAACACTTCCCCTGCACACCAGCTGTCTATTCAGCACAGAACAGTTCAGGAACAGATTTGCAGATAGAAATACAATATATAGATCAGAAACCACTTCCTAGGATGTAAATAGAGAGGTGTGTCAGTCAGCCATATACTGTATATTTCTATATGCAGCGTTCTGAACATTCTGCACCACTTAATACAGCCCAGCTATATCAAAGGAAGAGAGATGAGTGAATCTGGTAGGGCTAGGCATCACTGTTTAGGAGAGGGTTTGGAGGCACACCTGTGCCCCCCTCCTCACTTCACCTGGGCACCCCTCATTAAGGAGTGGTTCAGTCCGACTCTGCTACAGTGGTCTGTGCAGAGCTCTCTGTGGATGACTCTAAAAGGAGATAGGGGGGCCGTGGTAAGGGGAATGATCTGTCAGGAGGTGGTGGAATAAGGAAGTTACATATCCTGCCCAGGTTTCATCTTGTGTCAGTTGGGGATGGTTTATTTCATTTCTCTTGGTTCTCTGTAGATGCTGAGTGTGTGTATATATGCGTTTGTATGAGTGCGTGTATGTAGTACCTCCCTGCCCACAGGAGGTGGATAGTGAGTGTGTGTGTTTGTTTGTGTTTGTGTGTGTGTGCCCGTGTGTGTTTGTTTGTGTGTGTGTGTGTGTGTGTATCTGTGAGTGTGTGTGTGTCTTTATGAGGGCTGTGAGCCCAGGAGTCTCTCGATGGCAGCGTTGACGTCTCCTCCTGTAGCGATGAGGGCCTGAAGGTTGGCCTCCCGGTTGATGAAACCCATGGCGCTCAGCTGTTCCAGCTGCTGCTGGAACCGAACCTCTGGGGTCTGGGTCTGAGGGGAAGAGTTAGGAAGTTACACAACAGCACTTATGGAGAGAGCCTCACAATAGTCGTGACTCTCCTCAACGCCACTCAACTGATGTGAAAGAGATGGACAAATGAAAGCACATTTTTGAATGCGTGTGTGTGTGTGCGCGTGTAGACAGTATGTGTGTTTCGTACCGATGTACTCCCTCCTGCAAACATCTGAAGCATCTGCTGCATCATCTGCTGCTGTGAGGGGTTTGTTCCCGCACTTGGTGAGGAGGCAGGGTTCTCGGGAGCCATTCCCCCTCCTGTGGGCATGGGGGTTGTGGGTATTCCAGTGGGCATTCCGGTGGGTAGTCCGCCTGGCAGACCGCCTGGTAGTCCGCCTGGTAGTCCGCCTGGTGCCAAACTGTGTGACAGAGGATTGCTTAACACGAGAAGCCCCAGGCCCTCATTACTAACCCAAGTGCCCGGAGTGAGGTCCAGAGACGTGCATTTATTGACGTTAGTGTAACAGCGTAATCATTGAATACACTGGTTATGTTTAGTCAAGACTTAAGTATACGTACACTAGAATACCACATTTTGGATTTTAAAAGAGCAACATATTGAATATAACATACTGAGGTATTTCAACCCCTGGTCAAACGTGGAGTGCATGACACCATCAACCACACTCCCGTCTCGCTTTTTTCACGGTTCCCTTTTTTGCAGTCGACCTGTTTGCGTTTAGTGAAATTGACATGAAGAAGTTGCCCATTTCCGCCTTTGCAGCCGTATTACAACTGTAGAATACTAAGCGCAGTAACTGTTTTTTCATGAAACCTGCCAGACACATTACGCATTCACTTTCGGTATTGTTATCAAAAGAACTGGCCTTTACGCACAGACACAGCCTACATACACTCACGGGAGAGATATCATAGGATACTCATTGAAAACAAGTCTAACTAGACAGAGTTTATTATTATAAAGTGTCACATCGTGCCTGTGGACCTCCGTTGGGGCGACTAGTGTTAATGTCACCATCTACCAGGGATGGTGTTTGAGTCAGTGTGTGTGTGTGCGAGTGTGTTTACCTGGGCATGAGTCCTGGTGCCTCTGTCTGCAGCGTCTGCAGGCCCTGTTGGATCTGGAGCAGAGCCTGCATGGCCCGGGGGTTGGTCATCACAGATAGAGCCTCTGGGTTCTGCATCTAAGCATCAACAACATCAAAACAGCAATCGTTCATCCTTCATTATTAGAAGATCAATCAAACAAACAATAACCTCCTGGTTTAATGACCAAATCAATCTGTTCAAACAGTGATCCAAAACTGAAAATCTTACACAACTCAAGTTATGTCTTCACTAGTTAGAAGTATTTGTGTGTGTGTGTGTGTGTGTGTGTGTGTGTACCTGCTGCAGAAAGACAGGCAGCTGGAGTCTGAACTGTTCCTGCAGCTGTGGATTACCGGCGAACAGGGGGTTATTCATCAGCACCTGAGGGAGGGGGGAACCAACAAAGGGGGGGGGGGGCGGAAGGAAATGATGTTCTTCCATATCATCACATCTGCCTGCGTGGGGATCCCTGACACACATGTAGTTCTCTGTCATAATCATAATCTTACAAGAATACATGATATGCTTAAAAGGAATATGGATGCCATCATTTGTCCTTACTCTCCATTTTCTCCAATTGTATGCAAGTGTTTATGATAATAAACACTTTGAATCTTGAATATCCACTTAATCTTTTTTTCCCTAAAGCTGTCAGGTAGTTGAGCTTAGCCTCCATTTGCTTTACAGCAGACATGGCTTTATTTCTCATTCGAATTCATTACAAACACCAAGGCTCACTATTATTGATCCCCCGGTGGAGCAGGCACAGAATTACAATGAGCTCTAGGGCCTGTCTGAATACTCGAAAAGTGCATCCTTCCCACCTTCCTTCCTTGAAAACCATGGATAAGACTGGTGAATGCAATGCTATTGAAAGTTTGCTTTCGCCCATGCAATCATGTTAGATCAGTGACTATTTCAAGGAGGGAGTGAAGGAAGGATGCATTTTTTTTAAATATTTGGTATATTTTTATATTTTTAAATAACAGTTAAAAATGACAGACCTGTGAGGCCACGTCTGGGTTCTGGGCCAGTGACTGCATCATACTGCGCATGTAGGGAGCAGACAGCATGTTCTGCATCAGCTGAGGGTTCTCCGAGATCTGCTGCATCAGACTCTGCATGCCTGGACTGCTGAACATGCCTGGGACACAGAGAGACGGACAGATATTAGCATTAATGTGTGTGTGTGTGTGTGTGTGTGTGAGACTATAAACTCTCCATATGTATACAAACAGCCAAACTATACCAACACCGTAACGTCTCTGTACCGTGAGCCGCAGTTCAACAACTTACGGTAATCTGAGACATACTATACTGCACACAAGAGCAGCACTTCTGCGGGAAAAAAAAAGCAGTTTCATGCTTCAAGTCTATTTTCCTCGGTAGCGAGTGTTGCAGATATGTACTGTAGATGTAAACACATTATATCAAATATAAATTCACAAATAATCTTAATCATCCGAAAACTAAATAGAAAAAATAATCACCCTGCACATATTGAAAGGTTTGGCTAGAAGTTTTTGTTGATGTCATGTAAGTATAGCCTACTTCAAATAACTGAAATTGCAGGTTTGTTGTTGAGGTTGCAAGATTATCGCCTCCCACCATGAAGTGTCGCTGAAATTATTTTCAGACAGCCTCCCTTTATAAAATGTAGCCTACCGTACTTTCTCTTCAGATAAACAGTTTGTGGCAGAGCATGTTGTCAAGCTCACGCCGCAGCGCCCTGACGATACTCTGCTGTGTTAATGGAACCATGACGATACTCTACTGTCACGGTGTCACTGTAGTTTCGGTCTTAGAACAGGAAGAAACTTCTAGAAAAGTCTAACCTATAAGAGCATATGGGGTTCAAACCAATCGGATCGGATCTACAATGAATTAAAATGCATGCGTTTAGCCATTTAAGCTCAGTTATATGAACAGTGAGTCTATATATGCCCATACCGTTGCCCAGACTGGCAGCGTTGATGCCCAGAGGGTTGGACACGCTAGGGTTGGTGCCACCAGTGGTGCCCGTGCCCGTAGTGCCCGTTCCAGCTCCGCCCTCAGAGGGGTTAGTTGAGCTCTGGGGTCCCCAGGGGTTGGGCAGGGGCTCCCGGTTCTCTGTCCTTGACGGCTGTACCCCCGATCCATCAGAGTTGCCCCCCAGGGCGGAGAAAGGGTTGTTTCCAAACTGGGGAAGAAGAGAAATCAATCTTCACGAATCTGACGAGGACCATAGTAATAATAATAATACATCTTATTCATCAGCTCATTTCAATTTTGATAAGATAGATAGATACGATATTTTTGGGTCAAAATGTTGTCACATGCTAATATATTTATATAGATTTCCCCCATTCAAAGATACCCAAGTCAATGTAACGCTCTTGAAATTGGATGAAGTAAATCACAATCTTCATTACTCCACCTATACTACACTAAGGACACCTACAGGTAATACATACATGCATCAGTAAGTCAGCAGTACCTGTTCCCTAGCAGCACTGAACATGGGTTCCTGGATGTCTGTGTACATCCTGCGCAGTGCGTTGTAACCACCGGGGATGCTCTCCAGGTTGCTTAGCGCCCGGTCCTGGTTCCGCATCATTTCCTGCATCATGGCTGGGTTCCTGGCCAGCTCCATGGTCTGGGATTAAAGACAACATTACTTAGAGGAGTGTGGCAGCACTTAGGTTGTAGGCTGTCATGGACAAGAGTTGGCTAGATTCTGGGATACCGAGGCTCAGGGAGGTCAGGGATGGTACAGCAACTGTCTATATTTGTCAAAAAGAACAAACTTTAACCAAGCCAGAGCTATCCTAAAGCTGACCAATGTTAGCAGCTAACACAGCTGCACCTGTAAGCCAAGTCCCTACCCATGACATGCAGAGGACAGCTCGCTCACCTGTCTCATGAGCTCAGGGTTGTTGAGCATGTGCGAGATCTCGGGGTTGCGCTCCATCAGCTGCTGCATCTGGGGGTTGGCCACGATCATCTGCCTCATCAGATCTGGGTTGGACATCATGTTCTGCACCAGAGGGTTCTCCATGATCTGGGACAGCATCTCTGGGTTGGACATCAGCTGCCTCTGCATCTGCTGCTGCAGCTCCATGAAGTTGGCAGAGCCCATGCCCATACTTCCCAGGTTGGACAGGTCCCCGAACCCAGCTGTAGGGAGGGGGGGGGGGAGAGAGGGTAGAGGGAATATGAGGCCTACACACACACACCACCACATTGCCTCTAACCTGCATACATTAACATCTGCATGGCCATTTCAAAGACGTTTTTCATAAAGTTTATTCAATTCAGTTGGAAGACAGTGGATATGTGTTATGTGGTATGGATGGGAGGGAGGGGGACTGTAAACCTACTCAGTATGTTGGGGGTCTGTGTTGGGGCAGTTCCTGGGCCCCCGGTGGACCCTGCTGTGGAGGAGGGGTGGGTTGATGGATTGGGGCTGGAGACGCTGCCGCTACCCCCCTGGCTGGTTCCCGAGGTGGAGGAGGATGAGGCCTGTGAACTTTCTCCTGCCCTGGAGGGACAATTGATCAGTCATAAAATGTCATAAAACCCTATCTTCACATAAGGTCAACTCCAATGTTCTCACAAATGCAATATATTTATGTCCAATAGACGGGCACATTTTAAGTTACACACACGCACTTCAAGTTTGTATTTTTGACTTTAAGTATCTTTGTCCTTATTCTTGCCTTGCTAACAGATATTATTTGCTCCCGACCATCTGATTAACAACTGAAGATTCCTTCCTATGTTCCTGTTTTGCTCCCCTGTTTTGTTGTGTCTTACTTGTGTGCTGTCTTTATGACCAGATGAACTGTCAGGCCGTCCTTGATGCCATGCTGGTTGAGCGTGTCTCCATCCTTCAAGATCTTCCCTGCAAAGATCAGAACCAACTGATCCTGTTTGGCTTTGAACCGTCGCGAGATCTCCTCTTTAAACTGAAAACAAAAGAGAAAGAGAGGGGGGAGGGGGGAGGGCAGAGAAGGGTAGGTTGGAGAGGGGGAGAAACAGCAAAACGAAAGAAAGAGATGTGAACTCACAATTCATTCTAGCCTATAAGCTGTTTTCAGTTCTATTCCAACATCCTAAAAGCCTGGGCAGGGTAAATCCTCATTATTCATCCTATTATACTTAGTCTACAACCTGATTACAAATGTACCAAATCACTCTTGGTGCAGCCTACTTTGCACAATAGGAAAAGCTTTATTCACAGAAAGAACAACTAAACGAGTCACGCATACTAATGTCTCTAGGCTAGTTTCCAGAAGTCTTATCTTCCCCAAACTTGAATTGACACTCCCTGAAACAATCGGCTATGCTGCTGTGTCAGAAACTGCTGTTTTGAGTCTTGACAACCAATGAACCTCTATATTGTGTCTAGTCTACACACTATGGCATCTCACTTTCCATGAAAAGCAATACCATCTGATTACCTACGCTAAATGGCCAACACAGACACGAGAGCAACATCTGAGTTGACTTATTCACTTGCAAGCTGTTATCAGTGGCTAACGAAGTAGGCCTAGTTTTCTAATATAATATCAATGATGGTACAAAGATCAATCAGGCTTGGATATGACCAACTGAGCTCTACAACAGCTGTTTGAAATACAAGTACAGGACTAGTGTGAATATTAGAATATTATATTAGAACATCATCAACATTCCTCTAATAGAAATGTAACAAACATGGTGTACAGTTAGAAGCGAGATATGAAAGCTCAGATAAACAGTAAACATCAGTTCAGTAGGTGACACCAAGGAACAATGGGGTGTCGTATTCTTCAGAATGGTGTGTACCTGGTCGTTAGTCAGATTGTAGCTTCTAGCACAAAGAACGTTCTAGAGAGAAACTTCATTTGCCAGCCTTCCAGCTAGCTAACTAAAATTGCACATCGTAGAATCAGTTCGCAAAACATTGGCTAGCTGTCTAAGCTACTTGTGACAGAATCGAATGCAGCTGCGGTAAATGTTATCAAGCTGTCAATGCCTATCACACTACAGGGGACCGGTGTATCAGCTGGCATTTGTTTGGTTAGTCAAACTAGCTAGCAAGCCGGTTAGCTAAAAACAATCGGCTGGCAATGGAGTATCCTGGACCGTATTAGGTATCTAGTGTCTGACGTCGTGTGCCTCGACCGCAAACATTGCGACGAAGAAGTAACCAATAATACCGCTTTGCATAAAATGTAACTCTTGACATGCTCACTGCTAGCTAGCTTAGCAACATCCACACACAAGCTAGTTGACAGCTAACTAAGAGAGGCAAGTGGGCAGTGGCATGATGAGGATGTTAGCTAGCATAGATTGCTAGTGCTTGCTAGCCAGCTACGGTTTGACATTATGAACAAACCTGAGTGACAGAGGCATCTTCCGAGATGGCAATTTCCTCCTTATCTTTCGGGGTTTTGACTGTGACCTTAATAATAGTTCCCTCCGAAGTGACAGTTACATTATTGTTGTTATTAACAGGACCTGCGCCGCCGTTGTCCGCCATCTTTACTCCTCCGTTGGAATCGCTTGGATTTGGCGTCCTGTTCCGGGTCAAATGAGTTCACGGTTTCCTTCGAGAAAAACTGTCACATGTAGCAAAATCTGGACCACATAATCTAAATCCTTCAAACCAGACACCAATGCATTTATTATATAGTTGTGCCAAAGAGGAAGCAATATTTCATGCATGACAATGATTATATGTACAATGTTAAACTGTCATTGTCTGAATAATAAAATGTTTTTTTTTGTGTGTGAATGTTGTAATATTTGTACAACAATCTAAAGCCATGATATGTGCTTATAGTTTGGAGACTGTTACAGTACTGTTACAACACATACATGTCCTGGGATACATCATATTCATGGAGTCCATTTAGATTTGGCTAAATAGGCCTTGCAACCCTATGTCACAAATGCATAACTGACAAATCACAAATATTATGGTACCTCCTCATATAGCATCAGCCATGTCCAAAAACCTAATATTTAGGCCCAACTCTTTAGATCAAGAAAATTGAATAGGGAATGCAAAATGGCACAGCCCATTGCCCTAGAGGGCCAGCAGGAGCTACAATCATCTTGCTCACACCAACTGATTATGCTAGCTCAGTGGCTTACGCCAATAAGTTTTGCTTATCCCTATCCCATCCTTTCAGATCTTTCACATCTACTAAAGTGTCCTGGGCGAAGGACGGGGCTATGGTGTTGTTGTTTGTTTCTGGACAGGCCAACCGAATCACTTGACAAAGCACTGGATGCAATGCTCTCCCACTCCACGAGGGGCCTCTGTGACTATTTCATAAAAAAAAGAGGATGAAAGTTGTGATGACATGTCTGTGTATTGTAGTGTAATAATGTGTTGGTGCCTTTTGTGTGTTGGTGCTTTTTCAAGTAATGGATGAGTGCGACTTTAATACCTAGTAAAATTGCCCTCAGGGATAAAAGCGTATTTGAATTGAAATGAACTGAACCCATAAAAGATCTTTAGTTCTATGCACTCTGGTTTAGACATTAGATGGCTTTGGGTAACTTTTCCCTTGTATTTCAAATATATAAATCAAAATACTTGAATTATGTATTTTATATGCATATTATACAACAAAGAATGATTTTTGTTGTTGTTGACAGAAACAGTGATTGTGAACCCCCAATTGTGGTCTCTCCATATTGAAAACTTCAATTGTAGCTTTTCAAATACCTCCTGAATTTGTCGGTCCAACATTCCCCAGAAGGTTATCTCCTCCCACCTGCCTTGCATGATGAGGCAGTCATAATCAGATCCTTTGCCTGCATCTGTCGTGTGTGCATCCTCTGGGCATCTTTGATTAAATGCTAACACCAATTGGTAGATTCAGTGAAATGAAATGGCAGTCATAATTGCTACTTTTGATCTATTGATTAAGGTAAATTAATCATTGGTGGCAGCTTTTGATTAAGTTTGACATTTCTGTCAATGGCAGATGACCTTCCCTTTCTCGGGCCTCACAGAACCGTCTGTGACTGTGTTGAGAATGGCTGTGTGTCTGTGTGTGTGTGTGTGTGTGTGTGTGTGTGTGTGTGTGTGTATGTGTGTGTGTGTGTGCATGTGTACAGTATGTGTGTGTGTATTCAGGGAAATATTGTAGCCTGTTATTTGGCTTCAACACAGTCTGCAACCGAGGTGGAATGACAGTGCCATACGGTAGAATGACAGGATCACAGAACATTCAATAGTTTATAAGGAAGGATTTTTAGTGAGAGGGTTTGTGAGCTAAAGTGTAGATAAGTGTGGTGTATGTTGGAGAGAGACAAGCAATTAGATACAGGGGCCATCTCTATATGTGTCTGTCCATGCTGCCACAGCTCCACTCCATTGA
>NC_139665.1:21502725-21525225 GCF_951799395.1 Argentina silus
CCTCAAATTACCAACAACAAGGGTGTAAAAAAAGTATATCTGCTTAACTCCCCAACAACTCCAAATCATTTTATTTGGTGTCAAGTATTCATTGGTATTTAGAAAATTACTGTTATAAAAATGTTTATGGGTTCAGGCCAAAAAAGCACAATTCGCCCAATTCAGCCTATGGGAGGTGAACAAGTAAAGTCTTGATTAACATTACATTTTGGCATGTACAACTTGTCATGGCACTGCATAACTGTTTTCAAGTGATTTTAAAGATTTGGGGCATGTGAAATATTGAACACCATTGTGGGCCCCTTTCGCTCCCATTGGTTTTATCTGCTAAGAAAAATCATAATCTTTTGAAAAATTGTGGCTTTTTTAATGTTTTCAGTATTGGGTTCTGGCCAGACCCATTACATTACATTTAAGACCTCTGTTGGTAACCAACGCAGGTGAAATATGTTGGTGGTTTGAACTTGCATACTACTATAGAGCAGAACAAGCATTAGTGGGCATGTATCAGACTTCATTTTGACAGTCAGTAATGTCAACCTCCACTAAGAGCCCTTTTACTGCGTTACAACTCAAGTTTGACATCGCTGCAAGTGGCAGTACACATGGCAAAAAACAGCTTTTGATAATCTTGTAAAGTGTGATGCCTGTGCAGGTGCACTGTGGTGGTCAAGCATGAGTGTGTTACTGTATGTGTGAAGCACATCACATGGTAATGACATTGATTATGAAGTGTTACACCTGTGTAAGAATACGTATTTTGTTCACTCACAGTTGTATTGTGTATGCCTACGCAATCGTCTGGTGATAAGCAATGACGGCCGCGTCATTTCTGTGGTGTACATGTGTGAATGTGAATACAGCATGTGTATGAGTGGATGGAATTGTGTGTGTGTGTGTTGTGTGTGTGTGTGTGTGTGTGTGTGTGTGTGTGTGTGTGTGTGTGTGTGTGTGTGTGTGCAACATGTATATAAGTGTATGTTTATGTGATCAGTACCACTAACCACTAGTCTTCCTCCACTCTCAGTGTCAGGTGCTACGCAGCGGCCGCAGCATCTCAGGTCAGGATGTACAGCTTTATGGGAGGGGGCCTGTTCTGCGCCATTGTGGGGAACATCCTATTGGTGGTTTCCACGGCGACAGACTACTGGATGCAGTATCGTCTCTCGGGCAGCATCGCCCACCAGGGCCTGTGGAGGTACTGCATGTCCGGGAAGTGCTACATGCAGACGGACAGCATTGGTGAGACAACCTCACACACACGCCACAAGGGGGCCTGACCCAGGGGAATGGCTGGTTCTTTTCACGTTACAGACCTGTTGCTGAACATCTACGGAGAGAATGTTGTGCATGAAGGGAATTGCTACTAGATGGCGCCATCTACTGTCTCTGTATGAGCAGTCAATGCTTACGGCATCGTTCATATTGATAGTTATAATGGTTATGGCCATATGTTAATTAATTATGGGAGTGCCCAGGAACCCTTTGAACCATCTGTCTGTCTTCCCTCAGCCTACTGGAATGCCACGCGGGCCTTTATGATTCTGTCAGGGATGTCATGCTTCGCGGGCATCATCGCGGGCATCCTGTCCTTCGCCCACTTCTCTGCTTTTGAGAGGTTCAATCGCTCCTTCGCTGCAGGGATCATGTTCTTTGTTTCCAGTGAGTCCTCTGTTTACATTAATGACTTGGTGCATGAGGTTGCAACACACACGCACGCACACACACGCACGCACACACACACACACACACACACACGCACGCACGCACGCACGCACACACACACACACACACACACACACACACACACACACACACACACACACACACAATGTCATACAGACGCAGGGGAACACACACAAACATCATGCACAGGTGATACATTCAGTGCCCTGGCATACTATATTGTTACTTTGTTACTAATTGTTACTACATTTCGATAGTAATGTATCCATGTTCCCCCAGCTTTATTTGTTCTCCTGGCGATGGCCATCTATACGGGTGTGACAGTGAACTTCCTGGGGAAGCGCTTCGGTGACTGGCGCTTCTCCTGGTCCTACATACTGGGCTGGGTGGCACTACTCATGACCTTCTTTGCAGGTAAGAACTGGCATGTAGAGTGAATAACTACTCAATCGTGGTTCCCTACCAATGTCTTAATCTCCACTGATCACAGAGGATCACTGAAGTGACTGCTATATGTGTATTATACGACAGTGTGAATCTGTATTATAGTATTAGACGTACCGTGAGTAAGTAATGTGGGGAAACAAGGCATACCAGAGCAACAGGTTGTGAGGTCCTCTATGTCTGGTTTGTGCCCACTAACACATCTGATATATGTCTGTTCCAGGGATTTTTTACATGTGTGCCTACAGAATGCATGAATGTAGGAGAGGGGGCAGTCCGCGCTAGGGGAACAGCGCAAGCAAGCCACAAACACTTTTTAAAAAGAGGACCATTTTACACTGAATGAATGATCATGCTTATCCAGCGAGGCAAGCATGCATGTATACCGCTTTTCTTGACTGGGCTTCAACCGTGAACAAGATGTCTAATGCTTCTTCCCAGTGGATTTCCTGGATAAATAAAGGTTTGATCGAAAAAGACTTGTGACAATGGCCTACCCCTTATTTTTTGTTACCATTCACATTTGCCATATTCTCATGACTTTATGTTCCGACATGGATCATACACATGTTTCAACACAAGAGGGCACTACCTTTTAACAGAGCTAAGTCATCCCAGTGTAGTTCAAAGACAGTATAGCTTAACTTGCAGTGACCCAGTTGAAGTAAAAGAAAAGGTTTAAACACGTTCTGATTTACCTTAGTTTATTTGTAAACAAACAACAAACATTGAATTATTATAATAATTATAATAATTATTACAGAACGGAACTTACTCATAATTCAGTTGCTAAGTTGTTTTAAGAAGTCCAAGGACAACTGCATTGTAAAAGAGGACCACACTGTGCAACAGGTAAAGCTTTGCCATACACCTACTGTACATCTCTCCTTTATATCTACTCTCTATGCAGTGAGACATGCTTACATTCTCCTCTGAGCTGAGTATCCCTATAGGGTAGCCCTAATGACAATCTGAAGCAATACAATGTTTTGTATTGTTAGGTATAATAGTTTCGTACATGGATATGGTCTGTATTAAAACTGTTGCACAAGAGTGTAGAGAACAATATATCAAAATAAAACCAATTAAGACTAAATAAACGTGGTTCATTGGGAAACCCCAAAGGCTGTAAGAACTGGCTTAGTGTCAACACAGTGATTCAAGATAAGAATCCCGAACGTAATAGTGAAATAGTAATCTTTATTAAGTTGTTTATGGAACAGATTTTTTCCATAGCCGTCGTGCTGTGGAAACTCACATTGTCCTCTCTGTGGTTGGAAGGAGGAACATAGGGGGGGGGGGGAGGGGGGGGGGGTTCTAGAACACTCTACAGACAATGCAAGAAGAACAGAATGGAATGAAGAAGAATTCCTGAACCACTGGGTGGGGTGGTGACTGTTTGTTCCAATGCCTACATTGTAAGTCCATAACCATGGCTTCCTCCTTCACTAAGGTACTTGACAATTAACATCAACTGCAAGGAAAGAGGCAGTAGACACTGAGGTAATGGATGCGTGGGCTATTTCTGACCCAGGAACAATGGAAGAAATGTAAATACTTAGTCATCAAACACTCCAACTCCATACTTGGTCCCTTCAGCATCAATGATGAAATTAAGTTTACAGTGTTCCAATATCCGTTGCAATGACACTGACAGACAACACCAGATAGATTAGTGTGAAGCAATTTTGTGGATTTTGGGATGTAATTCTCTCTGTCACATGCATAGAGTCACGTATGAATCCCCTGTTTACTCTTCTATAACAATAATAATAATAATAATAATAATACATTTTATTTGAAGCGCTTTTCATTTGATCAGTCTCAAAGTGCATAGAACTGAGTGAATAATAAAAAATAAAAATACACTATAAACAACTAAGAAGACCACAGGAAGGCCTGTTTGAAGAGGTGAGTATTTAGACCTGTTTTGAAGGAGGAGAGTGTCTGGGTTGTCATGAGGGCCTTCCAGAAGCTCATTCCAGAGGCAATGTCCGGCATTGCAGAAGGCACAGTTACCCATTGAGCACAGCTTAATATACACTGATAATGTAATTAAGTGTTTGTCTGGGATTAGAGTAATGGTCTGACACGTGTTTACTGATCAAAGTCCTGATCTTTTCCTAGGCCGAATCTGAGGACACACTCTCACACACGCACGCGCACGCGCACGCACGCGCGCACACACACACACACACACACACACACACACACACACACACACACACACACACACACACACACACACACACACACACATACACACACACACACCCATACACACACACACACACACAGGATGTTGAGACGGCTACGGTGAAGTGTCTTTGCTCAATGATAAAGAGAGGGCATGGTGCCACAATTCACTTTGCTCCAGTTGATAGGAACTATTGAAAGAGAAAATTACTGAATGCGGGTTATAAATCATCAAAAATTGTTGTCGTTTGAATTACAGATTGCACCTTGAAAGCAACTTCTGGACATAACAGGTGTCACATGCCATCTAGACTCGTCTCTCATGTATTCTTTGTCTAAGGAGCTGCTAGTACCATAACACCTGGTTGTGTAGAAAGCTAGCTTGTTGAAATTCACTCAATCAACCTGATTCTGAAGAATGGCAATTATTTCCACTTCAAAAGAGAGGATCTTCTTTCTCCTGATGAGATTTTAATTCTATACTCAGGCAGATGTTCACACAGCTGTCTATACCTGTGGCTGCACATGGATGCAAATGCACACACACACACACACACACACACACACACACACACACACACACACACACACACACACACACACACACACACACACATCATACATACAAAAACTCTCTCACCAAAACTCTAATGGGAATGTGCCATAACACTCTTTCCCCTGGTTTTTACCCATGGGCTGATAAGGTTTGAGATGTTACTCTCAGTAGAGAAGTGAGCTGACACAGCATTGTCCTATACAAACTATCCTCATCCCACCCTGCCCCATCCCATAGACCTCACCCTACCCTTTCCCACACCCACCACACCCCTAGCCCCTTGCCCAAGTCCCCACCCCCCTGTCTGGCCCCCTCTTCCCAAAAGAGCTCTGCCAACTGCTCCCACTAGCCTACTACAAAACAGCTTGTGCTGCTAAGCTTATCTCCCTCACCGAACTCCTTTCTAACATACATTCCATTTCTTTATTTTGCCAAGATATTATATTTTTCAGATTAACATTTATTTTTTTGGATTGTCATCTTACACACATCTTAAGAGGCAAGAAATGTATCAGTACACAGTGTAATGTAATGCAATGTAATGTAATAATACTTGTTCACTATGTTAAGTGTTACCGTAACTGACAATGAGTAAGGCAGCGATGGTTGTTTTTAAAAGATTTTATTGTGCCACACAGGTGAACACTACCGTGGTTTTGCATTTAGTGCACACAATACAGGAGACAAAGTGATAATAAACATTGCACAGGAAAAGAAAAAAAATTATATAATTTACTAATCTTGTCATAAATAAAGTCTATGTATCACTGAATATGGAGTGGTTCTTTGACTTTAAATACGCAACTTATGACTGGGTTTCTGTGAAAGCTTTGAGGGTGATTTTGAAGGATAGTTTTATGATGAAAGATACATATTTAGTTGAGTGAGAGGCTCCACACAGCCAGAGTAACTTGTTTCATGAGGTAAAGATTAAATCATTATAATATAAAGAATATTTGACCTCATATCATAAGCACTCCGCCTAAAGCTTCTGTCTACCGCACCAGCAACCTTGAATGGTCAGACTTGACATGGACCCAGGAGCAAACTGAGAGAGGCAGCCAGTCCGACTTGGATTCAGCTTTGGCCAAATTCCACCCTTTTCCTCCGCATGACTTGGATCCAGTCGACTGCTCCTCTCACCCCATTGATCCAGACTGTCTATCACTAGCTTATCCCTATAAGGAAACAACTGTCTGGATGACTGCATGGGAAAAAGGATCTGTCAGCTTGTCCTACAGATTGATATAACTCATATTATACAGGTATGTTTGATTTGCAAGGGGCTGTACCTTCCAAAATTATCAGGGTGGTAATATAATTGCAATAAGCATAAAACATTTGACCTGCACCAATGTACACCTATGTAATATCTATGAACGGTTATGGTAGCTTATAACGGTAATGAAAAATCTAGAATAAATTAATGTGGAGCACCTCCCAATTCTACTTGTTAATATGTCAATAAGCATAATGAAATACAGAATTATGACATAGCCACCCTACTTCTTTGTTGCCTGTATAGCAAATTCCTTTGAAAACACAATTTGTACATGATTGATGTTTTACCAAACCAATAAACAATAATAATTAACTGGGGATTGTGTATGTACTGAAATGAAGTGAAGGCTGGCTGTCAGTCTTCTCTCCGTTGCACAGCAATGTTCTCAGATGAGACCCGCCATCATGTGACTGTTCTTATGAAGGTGGTATGGGGGATGGTATAAGGGCTTATTTGGTTTGTAGAAATACACCAACTTAAAAAAAAAAAGATATAATTGATATCATTTCTCTCCTTCAGGCCAAGAAGCAAGTACCCTCTCCTCCCACCCCCAACCCCCCACCGCCCCACTCCTTCACACTTCCTCTTCTTTTTTCTGCACTGTCATGCTTCGCTATGCTAACCCATGATGCATCTCACCCCAGTGCATCACTCCTTTGATCGTCCCTGTCATCTCTCACTGCACTTAGTTTCTCAGATAAAGTAAAGATTCTTTACACCGCGTGGCTAACATGCGAGATCCATTCTGATCTCCTATAGCTCTTTACATGGCACATTGCGTGTCCATCCGGACATGTCTCTTTTCTTTTGAGTCTATCTTTTCTTGGAGGTGATGGCTGTGAGGGAGGCATGAGGTCCACTGTAAATAACAGAATAGTTATTGCATAGGAGGCTTTAAGAGTTATAGGAGACAACAACAGGATGTTATTGACAAGGAGGCAAAGTTGGGAATGTTGTACATCACCTCTTGGAAACCAAGCATTTATTTTTGAAGTGAGACTGCACTGAAAACTGATACGTGTGATCTGTGAAGGGACAGTAGCAGTTGCCGGAAACTGACACAGTAAAAAGTAATGGTAGGCAAGGTATAAGCAATTCTGTTTTACCAAATTGCCATGAGTATCAATCTTATAAAAGGGAGCTCCTAGAGGCACCATACACAAGCCAGTGATTGTGAATCCTATGAGAATACTGGCTTCATTTAAGGCTGAGCTCCACACTTCTTTGGAGATGCACAAAATGTCACTTAGCTTGACAATAAGGCTGTTGTATGCCCAGTGATACACATTGCAAGCATTAGTGGTGTGTTGTGTTTGAGGTGTATAAGAATCATCATGAAACTGACAAAGGTACTACAATGAGACAGCACTAAACAGACTTTGGCAGAGTCCCACCCTCCTCCTCTCCCTAGAAGACTATTTAGATTTCACTTTTCACCTTTAAAACAACCTTCAAAGCCACTGAACAGGAGAGAGGAGGGTGGTATTTATGTAAGATATACCACACCTCTATGAGTAAGTCATAAAATAAGAGTAAATACAACAATAGCAACAAAAATAATAGTATTTTCAGATCACAATCGTAATACAGTGTACAAAGAATGAAATAGATTAAGACTATCATACACAAACAGTCTATCTTTTCAACCAGAGAGGCCACAAACAGCACCTTTTTCTTTAGGCATTTGATAACCCATAATCAGTTGTCTCGTTTACATTGAAAAATCTTCTCATCGGTTTCTAGGTTAATTGAAACTGAACATGAGGTGGAGGAGTAATCAACATTTTCCTCTTATTACGTGAAAAGAAGTGATCTTGTTGTTTCACTCAAATCTCTTCATTTTACAAAATACATTTTTGTTGACTGGGATATTTCAAAGGAATGTGAATAGACATGCTGTTTTTGAAGTTCCTCACCTGCTACAATTACAAATATCTTACATGCTTCAGCTTTGCTTTCATATATATATATTAATGGAGATCTACAAATGGTTGACCCAGTAAATGATAACCATAATAAAAAAAAAACTTATGTTCACCCATTTGATTTCTGTTGAGAGTTTAGGTTACTGATTATTTGAATACTATAATATGGAAGATGGAAACCTTCCTCTCAGTAACCATATACTGTACAGTACATACATCATGGTACAGAAAAGTCCAGAAGGGTGAGGCATTGACTTTCTTTTCAAGAGTTTACTGAAACTCTCTGCTGTCCTAGGCACACTCATACACACAGGGGATTGATCTCAACAAAAAAAAAGTTTTAAATAATCAGTCTCATTTTTGGGCTATTGAGGGTACAATAAATTATTGGTCATTCACTTCTCTAAAAGGACAGTTTACCAAACCGCCCATCAACCCCTAACCCCACCTCCCATCAAGCCCACTACCCTTTCCAGTGTAAGGTTCTGCTTTATTGGAATGTGTGGAGTGATCCATGCAGCTACTGTGCTGCACTGTGTTTCAATCTCATCTAACAGCAATAGGAATGAGTGAGTTAGCAACATGTAGCGTGAATAAGTGTTAAGCTAGGTCCTCAGTGATATACTAAACTGTAGCACAGGTAGAGTGTTAGTTTCTCTCCTAAAGGGAACTGCTCTATGTGGTTCCTGTATAATCTAACCCCTGTCTCTCTCCACCCCAAACTGTCCCTCACAGGCCTGGACACCCAGAATACACAACCAAAACCGAGGCAGAGGGGTAAAGAAGAAGAGAGATTCACTTGTCATGGCAGCCAAATGAAGAGAAAAATTTGAGACAAGAGAGTTAAGATCAAAGCCAGTCCTTTCATCGTCAAGCAATGGAGTGAACGTTTCACACTTCAGAGACAGGAGGAGACAGCGATGTCAGGCCGAAGCTGAGGATTCTGGGTAGTGTGGTCTTTGGAATAGTGAGTCCTGAGGTGCTTATTGCATTGTCCTGAAGCCAGTCAAGGCGGTGTGGAGGAGCCCTAGTCATCCTGGCTAAGTTTTTTGGTGCCACAAACCTTGAGTTGGCGGGAGGGGGGAGGGGGGGGGGGGGGGGGGGGGTGAGAGTGGGATTCTGGAGTGGTTGGGTGGTTCTCCCCAGGGTAAGGGGTGAGAGTGGGGGCTCTAGGGGTGGTTGTTAGGTCCCCCCAGGGTAGGATAAGGGGTAAGGGGGTAAGAGTAGGAGTTCTGGGGTGGTTGTGTGGTCCACCCCACGGTAAGGGGGTTAAAGCAGGAGCTCAGGGGGTGGTTTTTCTGAAGCGTCTCTACTTGCGTCGGCGATGGTGTTGATGGTGGCTTTGCATGTCTTCCATAGTAACCCTGCCCCACACCCCGATCACAAACGCCTCGATCTCACACTCGTTCTCGCCACGAGCGATACGGAAGTAACCGTTCTCACCCCAGTTCTTCCCCCAGGAGTTGGCAGCGATCTGGAAGAGAGTTATGAGGACATTAATCAATGATTGTTCATCATGGTCATTTAGCAGAAGCTTATATCCAAAGTGAGGGACAGTTGGAGGGCTATTATGAATGACGATGTAAAAAAAGAGGACATTTACTTAAAAAACAACATACAGCAAGGACGCAGGTTTAGGTTGTGTCCTGAGATGTGTATACATCTTTATGAATGGCACTTTTCCACTTTGGCACTTTTGGCACCAGTGCTTGGCCTAAAGCCTCAGACTTTTGTGTTTCCATCTCTGAGAACATCCCAAACAAGGTCCCAAAAGCCCTGGGTCATGGCCCCAAGGTCCTACCCTGACCTGGGACCTGGGGGAGATTCTTGGGACTGGGTTATGGTGTATGATGTTGTTTAGCTAGGCAAGACTATGGGACAACTGCTATTTGTATGTCAACCTACAATACTGAGATATGGAAATGAGATATAAACTGTTACTTTGGTTTATAAGCATTTATATGTACTATTAAGTTTGCTCAGCTGTGGGTAAGCACCCGTTCCATTTCTGGGGAAAGGTGAATGGCTCATCTGGCTGGCTAACTGGACAATCTATGCTAGTTTTTGTGAACATTTCCAAACTAAATAAATGCCTCACACTCAACCACAAACTCCTTTTCTAGTTTAAATGTCATGCTACTAAGAAATTCGTATTTAATTTTTCAGTCACAAGTAGCTGGTTTGAGGGTGAAACTTGAGAAGGAAACGCGCTTCTGATGATGTCCATAGTTTGCTCCTCCTTGCTCTCCCCAAGTCCTCACAATCACCCGAATGGTGGAAGCACAACGCGTCAAAGAAGACACCGGTGCTTGGGCCCAAAAAAAGTCTGGAGTGGGACCTGGTATCTAGTGGAAAAGCGCCATAAGAGAAGTCTGATAGGAGCATTTACCCAGAACTTCCTTGTTGTCCCATCGTAGTTACGCTCCTCTCCCCACCTGGAACACAGAGAGAGATTGATTAATGAAGTGGATTGTTGATAGAACATCAAATACATGTACAAGAGTGGATTATTTTTCACTAGCACAATGAATAATCAGACAATGAAGAGGCATGAAAACACACACACACACACACACACACACACACACACACACACACACACACACACACACACACACGCACACACACAGAGTCACAACTTTCATGTTTGAAATGTTAATAGCTCTGAGACAAAATCTGTACCAGAGTTTAACTGCTGTTTTTAACCTTGTACATAAAGAACTGCTTTGAAAATGTACCACCTGCACGCACACAGACGCTGTATTCGAGGAACAGCTATAAGTAGAGGCAGAGATCCTGACAGCCCTGGACAAAACATCTTTCATCTCCCTAACGGCATCCTGAAAACAAGGTCTTATTTATGGCTAGGGCTCAGAAACACACACACACACACACACACACACACACACACACACACACACACACACACACACACACACACACACACACACACACACACACACAAACATCGAAATCATTCCATTTCTCAGAACACGGAATTCCCCCTCTGCCACTTCCCCCTCACAGGAAACAGGAAGAAGAGGGATGGCCAGGGAGGAAGTGGACACCGCCTTGCCCCTGTCATCTCACAGAGGTAGCACACACAACAACATCATTGAACAGTACTGTAGGTTGGCCGTGGCTCACAAATAGACACCTCAACCTCTGCTGGAACCCCGTCTCTCTCTCTCTCTCTCTCTCTCTCTCTCGCTCTTTCTCTCTCTCTCTCTCTCTCTCTCTCTCTCTCTCTCTCTCTCTCTCTCTGTCTATCTCTGTCTCTCTCTTCCAGCATGCTTTGTTCTCAGGAAGCCTTTGCTGAGGCCCATAAATTCCCATCATGCTTAGCTCCAGGTCTAAGCTGGCAGTTGCGTACGGTTGACCTCCCTGTGTTGCTGTGTCTCCAGACCAATACTCCCCCTCCCCAGTTCTATTCCCATCCTGTTTGTGAGCTCTCCGGCCTCCCGGCTCAGAGGAGCCTCGAGGGCCAATCAGTTGTTATCATTTATAGAAGATAGGAATGCTGGGAAAATATCTATTGGGTTTCAGTCATTGCCAACCTGGTAGCGTGCCACCAAAACATTGGCAAACAATGACAGCCTTCAATCAGTACATGCCGTTATAAGCCAGTTCTGTTTCAGGCTGAGACTGGGGTCAAAACACGGAAAAGGCAATCAAAAACAGCTGCATAAACATCAGGCCCCTCTGAAATCTGAAATAGATGGAGGGAAAAGATGCAGTTTTGAGGTCCCGAAGCTTTCCATGGGCTGTGTGTGTACGAGCAGAGCCAGACAGAGTCAAACCACTGTGGAGCTCTTATCTCCCACAGTTAGCGTACTTCACCCTGGACAATGATAGACATACCACTGCCCCCTCCACCCCCACACATACCCCCCATCCCACACCCCACCAGTGACCTCCTCCCCAGGGTTGATCCCCCCTCTGTCCGGTACAGTTGGGATCAGTGGGCCAGACAATGCCGTTTCCACCAGAGTGGACCTCAATGCGCTAAACACAAACTTTCCCAGGCCCTCGGCTTAATAGAACGCACCACGGCGGGATTTTGGCTGTACAAACATCTGATGGTGTGGCGGTCGGGGCTCTACGCAGTACGAATCCCCCTACCCTCCATCTCCTCCCTCCCTCCCTCCTCCCCCCTTCAACAACCCCCCCATTCCCAAATCCATACCCTCGCTGCCCCCTGAGCCTCCCATCCATCCAGGGCCCAAAGCAGCGAAAGAACCGCAGTGTCAGCGGAGGGATGCAGAGGGGGAGACAAGCAGCCGATCAGACAGGCGCTCACCCACCATCATCATCATCAGTGGAGCATGCTGCATAGACCAGACACCAGTATCGTGCCAGGACTGCCCAGACCTATGCTGTGAGCCTGGATAAACCTGCTATCTACTGGCCTACTGAGCAAAGCACTGTTATACAGACACACACACAGACACGTACTCCTGTATGCACTCTTCACAAACCAGGAGAGATTTACAAGGTATAGGGAGGTTTTTCAGACATGCCCTTGCCTATGAGGTAGGCCACAAAAATGAATAAATACCACACACATAAAGATCTACACGAAACACGTACAAACTCCCTCAGAGTTAAATGACACAATGGCACGTAAGACTCAACCACAGCCAAACACAACCAGCAGGACAGGACAGGAAGAGGATCCCCCATGCATGCTCTGTTTCTCTTGATCAATGGCCGATCAGATAAGAGCAATGAAACTACTTCCATAACGGCTCCCAGCCCCCTCTGTCTGAAGTTCCTTTGACAGCATTGTTCAAGCCGAAGACAGCAAAGCCTCCAGCAACAGTAATGTACCAAAGCAGTGCACAAACATTTTTACTGCTATATCCCCCTCGGTCACACAGACACAGCACACACAGGCCAGACATTCCAAAGGTAACTAACAGACGTGAGAGAGAATAATGTAATAACAATAATAATAACATTTCCAAAACAGCTGGTTCACATGAAATAGCCACGCAAATATTTACAAGGGGAAAGTGTGTCTTAGCATGTTATCCTAGCTCCCGTCTCAGGAGATGGAATGTCGCCCTTAGATAGCGCAGACATTCAGTCGTGGATGGATACCTACGAGACTAAACGATGAGAGAACGAAGCAGAGGTTTGGGGGTGGGGGTGGGGGGGGTGGAAGAGCCATACAGACAGTCGGGGGGGGGGGGGGGGGGGGGGGGGATAGGTGATAAGTGAAGACGAAACACGAAGGCAGAAGATGGGGGCATTGGTGGGTGGGGGGGAGGTGGCGACAGAGTGGGGGGGCGGGGAAGGGGAGGGGAGGGGAATCCAGGTGTGTCGTCTGCCTGCTCGCATTTTTGTGGTCGCCGTGGTAACCACGGGGCTTGTCTAGAGAACAGGAAGATTGGAGCCGAGTGCCTCGCAGGCACGAACGAGGAGGGAACAGACCACACAACAATGGGTCTCTGAGCATGTAGCAATTTGTTCTCACACCTCAAATAGAAATGAGTGTGCCGCTGTGTTTTGCAATTCTTGGCAGATCAAGTTGACAGTTGTATTAACAAATATACAAACTAATTAATTTTCAAATATACTGCCTATACTACAATGTTCTTTATGGAGCCTACTGCATAAGTGATGATAGTGATAAATGCTGTGGCCTTACCCTGTGATCCTGACAGAGTGTGTTCCATGTTTGCGGTAGTGTGGTGGTTTGGTGAAGCTGACATCTGTGTGTTTGTAGATCCCACTTTTATACACAAAGAAATCCTCATGGACTTCCAAGATGGCTGCAGGGAACACAAGTAGACAGACACACACATTAGGCCTACTGATGGACAGATACACAGACAACCCTTTGGACAAATCTATAGATTTTCAGGGACCTCTTAAAAGGTTACACCAAAGTCATATTGTCATATGAATACAATCAGCTCTATCATTGACTCTATTCAAGTGAAACATGAACTGTAGTTTGGTAACAAGCCTATGCTTTTCAATGGACGACAACCCGCCAACTTTGATTGCTTGATGTCTGGCAAAGAACTCCTGTGTTTGACAAATCCCAAAAAGCTTAACTCTATCTTTGCCCTCATGTTAATTCAAAAGCATATTCATCAAGTGTCATTTCCTCATTTCAAATAAGGCATGTAACAACTGATATACTTTATTACATCATCAGGTGGTTATTACGTTATATGGTGAATACATTTCCAATTTCCCCTTCATTGCAACACACCCACACAGTGCAGCTGGAGTGTGAGAGGCTTGTTGATCCCCTGCACTTTCATTATGTTGGAGGCCAGTAAAGCAGAACTCCCTATGACTTTCTCATTAAAGCCCAGTGGGAAAACCTGTACTGGGCCTACCGTTCTCATTGTCTCTTACTGCAAACAGGACCTCCCTTCTTAGAAACAAATACATTTCAGACATACAATACTCAAGAACACACACACACACACAGACACACACACACAAATCCCTGTAATTCCAGAAAAAAAATTAAACTTGACATTAGGCCAAGGTTTCTATCTTGCTGTTTGAAACAATACATGTAGAGGTTGGCACAGGCTCATAGAGAGCGCCTCTGGGGAACCACACAACATTACATGCACGTACGCACACACACACACACACACACACACACACACACACACACACACACACACACACACACACACATAGGCATTGTGCTGTGATTTACTGTACAGTTGTCCAGGTGGGTGCCTAGGAGTCTCCCTTTCAATGAATAAGTTGACTGAGTTCAAAGTTGAAACCAAGGACAATTAGTTTGATCAGGTTCTGGTCACCAAAGACCTCTGAAGGTCAAATCCCCGACCTGGGACTCCACCTTTGACCTCTACTGACTGTTTATGTTTAGGACTGCTTTGCATTCTGCAGACGGAGAGGAGTTATACATCTAATCACGCACATGTACACACACACACACACACACACACACACACACTCACACACACACACACACACACACTACAGTATCTTACCTTGCACTGGGCCATTATCCATAATCTCCTTCATGATCTCCTTCTCCTGTGAAGAAACAAGAGATGCAGAACTGTGATTAGATGGATGGAAACAGACTGTGAGAAGTTGAGGAGATCAAAACAATGTGTGTGTGTGTGTGTGTGTGTGTGTGTGTGTGTGTGTGTGCGTACGTGCGTGCGTGCGTGTGGGAGGGGTTTAGTGGTACATACGTTTGATGAGAGCCTGTAGGGAGGTGTGGACTGATAGATGTCATTTTGGTAGTTGTGTGTGTTGGGGCAGTGAGCCGTAGCCTGTCTCTTCCCTCTGCCCACAGAGCGACTCTGCATCATACAGCGGCCAACCTCCGCTGGCGTCTGCTGAGGTGGCGCATATGGATAACACTCCTCTGTCACCACACTGAGAGAGAGAGAGGGAGAGAGAGAGAGAGAGAGAGAGAGAGAGAGAGAGAGAGAGAGAGAGAAACCATAAATACATGGAATTATCAATTCCAAGCAGAACAGCTCAAAATTCCTCCTTGGTGTGTTTCATTTCAAAATGTCTCTAAAATAAAAACCTTTGCAGTGATAATGTCTTAATAATAATGATAATGATGATAATGTCTTTGTCCTACCCTCTACGTCGCAGGTACCACCAGGCTCCGTCAATGCGTCCCCCCGCACAGCCCCCCTGGTTACGGGTGTCACAGGAGATCAGGTTCTGGGGAGACAGCTGGGGGGTCATGTGACCCATGGACTGGATGGAGATCCGGTCTGATGCCACCGCTGGGAAAGAGAGAGAGAAAGAGAGAGAGGGAGAGAGAGAGAGAGAGAGAGAGAGGGAGAGAGAGAGAGAGAGAGAGAGAGGGAGAGAGAGAGAGAGAGAGAGAGAGAGAGAGAGAGAGAGAGTGGGGGAAAGAGAAGGTTTGATGCATTGTGTGAAGATGTACTGCATAAAGAGGGTTGGGGCAAAAAAAAATGGTAAGGCAAGGCCAGGCATGAAGGTTCTCTAAAGCAATGGGGGTGTTCAGGTTGGTATCACACATTATAGGGGTGAGGGAGATGTTAAGGGGGGTAGAGACTCTACCCACTCCACTTTCATGCACAGATAACAGTTGAGGCTTGTCCCAGCCTTTCACCAGCATCATGTTCTGACCCACCTGCTGTGGAGAAGGCCCAGGAGGCAGCACAGTTGCCCTGGTCCAGAGGCTCATGGATCTTCCCTGGCCACTTCTCCACTGCGTTGAAGTTGTGGGGCAGACGGTCATTCTGAGGGTCCATGTTCATCTGGGAAGAGAGGGCAAAGGTTACATGTTGAGTTCTATTTCAGTGTACAGTAGCTTCAGCAACTTGAGTTGACTTTCTTATTTGGAATTGTGCTATATAGTACAATTGAACATGAATTATTATTATAATCAATATTAAATTTAAAGTCACAGGAAATCACAAGGAATAGAGAATATTGTCAACCTAAGTGTAAAGTATGAATATTGCCAGTATGTTTGTGTTTTTGTGTGCAACTGGCACAGGGTGACTGTTTGTCCACAACATAACCCTCATGAATGCAATTCCAATCACAGTGGACTGAATTACATAACACATTCAGATGATTAGCAAATTACATAAGTCTGTCTCGGTTATTCCGGGAGAGAGGACTTATTTTCAGATGATTAAGACCATTAGGATCATTTGTCTCTGAGGAGGGTTAGAATAGACCAGAACCTTTGATCTGTGTCCAGTCCAAGTGACAATGTCAGTGCAAGGGTAGATCGCAATAGAACCCTGAACAGTTTCTACCACCTAATATGGACTCAAATACCTTGGAAATGCATCCTACCCTGGGATTTAGAAAATTTATCCATATCACAGTGGGCATTGCTAAAGTAGAACGCCTTACGCCTTAGATTACTTATCAGTCCGAGAGGTTCTGATACTGCTTACTTTAGCTGTCCTGCGTCATCTAACCAACATATCTGGCTGTTGTCGACGTCAGGCTTCTGTGTAACTTACTCTCCCTCCCTTTAGGAATAACACAGCTGCTAGTGCTGCCTCCGTGCATTCCTGACGTTAATATCTTTACTATTATCCTAGACAGCCACCTGATACAAAGCCCAGGAATGTGCACTTTTGTTGAGTGGGACTCATTGTAGTGGTTATCTGTGGGGTCAAAGTTTTAAACCTGGCCACACAGCAACGCTTGACTTTGTGCAGGGGTGAAGGGTGAAAGGGAGCGTGTATGTGTGTGTGTGTGTGTGTGTGTGTGTGTGTGTGTGTTAGGAGTCGGCCCATTCATTACCTACGCCTGCAGTGTTTACTGTTTGTGGACCGGGAGACAGACAGAGAGATTTATGAATGAGCTCTACAGCTCAGATCTGGCTCCTAGTACAGGTAGGGACGTGCTGGAGGATACTGGAGCAGAAGTGGGGGAGTAGGGTGTGGGGGGGGGGGGGGGGGGGGTGGGGGGGGGGGGGTTGGGGGAGGGTGTCAGTAGGGTGTGAGGGTGGGAGTTGTGTTCAGGTGTTGGGGTGTGGGTGTGTGGAGGAGGGGGGTGATGGGTTGTGTTGTCTGAGGGGGAGATAGCTCCCTCCACCCATCATCAATCACTCCATTCCCATAAACCTTCTCTGATGTTTTGATTCAGTTTTATGTAATCTGTTTAGAAGGCAGGACAGAGGAGAGTGTTGGACTGACTCACACACATACAGAACATACAGACGGACACCGAATACCAACAAACCACCATACTCAGCCTAAGCCTGTAAACACTTGTGCAATGACGGTATTCTCCAGATTTATATCACAGTGCTTAAGACCAAACCACAGCGCCTTGAAGAGGTGAGAAACCAACACACAAACACCTGCACACTGAAGCATCTGCCGAACCGCCCAGCCCCTCCCAACTTCCTGGCACCCCCCTGAGCCCCACATCCTTAGACACTCCCTCCCCCATCCAGAGCCTCCTGATGCCCAGACACCCACACCCATCCCCCCCACACACCCTAGCTTTCCTCCCCATCAAAGCCTCTTACCTGCATCTCGTTCATGCTCATGATGGTCCTGGAGGGCCTCTGGGTCCCTAGGCGGTACCGTATGCCCTCGTCCAGACTCATGCCATGGAAGTAACTGTAGTTTGATGCCTGCCAGCTGGGGAGAGACCACAATGGAACCGTTTGTGGTTGTGGGCTGTGATATCTATCTTAAGACATAGTGTCAGCAATAAGAAACCTGAGCACAGTGCAATTTCAGTAGGTGTCAATGAGTTCACATGAGTGGAGAGAGTGTGCTGGGAGGTGTCATGGTGTGTCTAAGTGTGTGTTTAAGTGTAAGTGAGAGAGAATGTGCCAGCGAGACTGAGTGAAAGTGTGTGTGTGTGTGTGTGTGAGTGCATGTGTGTGTGAATGCGTGTGTGTGTCTCTTACCCATAGTTTCCTCTGTTGACGGCCTGGATCATATCACCCTCTATCAGGCAGGCATACTGCTCACACTTCCAACGTCCTGTGGTTCCACACGTACTGCAGGAGGGAAGGAAGAAAGAAAGGGAGGAGAGAGTGAGGGAGAGATAAGGGAAGAGAGTGGGAGTGGATAGAAAGGGAGAGGGTAGAGAGTCGGGACAGAGAGAGGGGTAGAGAGTGGGAGAGAGGGGGGAGAGGGCAGAGAGAGGCAGAAGAGACAGAAGGACTGTTAGAACACCACTTAACTTGTTAGGTTTTAAGTACTGTAATTGCATGTGTAGGCCTATTACAGTACATAACATAACTGACTGTTTCCCATATTGATGCTAAAGTAGCAGAGGACAAAAATAAAAATAGAGAGGATGTTTAAAAGGATAGCAAATATAAGGCGACACTGTGGAATTCCCCAGGGAGGAACAAAACAACGAGAGTGCTTGGCAGAGGGGAAAGAAAGAGAAGGAGTAAGAGAGAGAGAGAGAGAGAGAGAGAGAGAGAGAGAGAGAGAGAGAGAGAGATAGAGAGAGAGAGAGAGAGAGAGAGAGAGAGAGACGGAGAGAGAGAGAGAGAGAGAGAGAGACAGAGAGAGAGAGAGAGACAGAGAGAGAAAGAGAGACTGAGAGAGAGAGAAAGAGAGAGAGAGAGAAAGAGAGAGAGACAGAGAGAGAGAGAGAGAGAGAGAGAGAGAGAGCGAGAGAGAGCGAGAGAGAGAGAGAGGGACAGAGAGAGAGAGAGAGAGAAGGGGAGGGACAAGGCACGTCAACCATGTAAGGCTACAGAGCACTGAATAATATCCATTTTTAGTCCGAGGAAGCCGGGGGGAGTGAAGACTAACCATCCTGATGAACGTGACGTAGGTTAAAATGTTTGGTTTGGGATCCACTAAAACAGAGCATTCCTACTGTGTGCTTTGTGATGAGTCACAGTGATAAGGGAGCAGTAACAGTAACATGAGGAAGAGCATGACTTCACTGATACAGTATAACAATGTACTAACATGATGTCATTGTTCCTTCCACAAAGCCATCTGTGTGTAATGCATTTTGAATGCCCTCTGTCACATCCATAGTGCACTAGGACTTGCTATAAGCATTCATAACAGTCCATGGCTCCTTATAATGGCCTATATCAATACATAAATGCTTAGAATCCATTCATAATCCATTACACACAGGTGGTCTAAGAAAATGTTACTACTGTAATGCTATTTTGCCTAATAAAAAAGCATGGGAGATGTTTGTGTAAAACTATCCATCACTATCTTCACAGTAACTGTTATGTCGCTGATGTGTCTCACTCTCACACAAATCAGTCCATAAAATGCAAGACTATAGTGTCTACTAGACTGTATCTGTCTGACCATATTAATGGAGTGGATTCCCTGTGAAGTACTCATGACTAACACAGCGGCCCGTCTGATGACTCTGATTGGCGGAAACAGACAGTAACCTCTGACTCTAACCCTTTCCCACAAACAGCCCAGACAAATCCAAGAGTCTGGTGCCAGGGCCAAGACCCAGTGGGCTGAAACAGACATAAATTTACACAGTAATGCGCGGAAAAAAAGCCTCTGAGCTCTCACATGGACAGAGGTCAGAGATACAGGGACATAGGGTCTTCAGTGAGTGAAATATGAGGGCTGTGAGGACTATGGGAGGCCATACTTCAGATTCCTCTTCACACTTCACAATTAGTGTCAGAATCTAGGCGTGATATCAAGCATGGACATTGTTGAGTTTTCTGCTGCTGGGTAATTGTGGGCCACTTGCTGGATACAGTAACTTCCTTGGTTTATTACCACAGCAGTGTGTTCTAGATAGTTTAAGACTAAATCCACTTGCAACAAAATTATGTCAGGGTCTGATCCAGGTGCAATTGGACGCACCTGTGCAGCAATGTTTAATCTCAATTGCAACTAACCACAGGTCTGTACAGCACTGTAGTGGAATGAAAAAGTCTGTTGAAAAGTCCTATGAACCCAATTTAGAGTACACTAGATCCAACAGAAACCCCGGCCAAATCAATGGAGAGGTAATCCCGGCCAGATCAGTGGAGGTAACGGCTCTTGTATACTGGAGGCACTGCGACAGAGATAACTGTAATCAGACAGAGAGTTTTCATGAGCCACAAGCTCAAGACTCAAAGGCCGAAGAGATTCCATCACAACTACAAAAGATTACGCTTATCAGGGACGTATCCTCACACACAGAAGTAGACAAATAAACATAAATGAACATGCACACACACGCACACACATGCACACACACATGCACACACACACACACACACACACACACACACACACACACACACACACACACACACACACACACACACACTCACTCTAGGAATGGGAATATACACACACGTACAGCTTTTGCTAACCCTAACCCTAACCCATGAGCGAACTAACATATGAGGCGACTCTTACGAGGATCCGAGTGGTCAGCCAAGGCGTGTGGGAGGAAGAGATAAGGACCAGGGAGCACAGAGGGAGTGAGACAGAGGGGAGAGCCAGTCATTTGGGAACGGAAGTATTGCACCGTCCTCCACCCAAAACCCTTGTGCCGAAAGAGAGAGAGAGGCTTGGGAGTGTGTAGGAGTGACAGTATGCATGCCTGCATGGGAAATGTGGGAGAACGGACAGTGAGGGGGGGGGTGTATGTATTGGGCGGGGGGGTGCATGTGCACGTGTGCTTGTGCACGTGCAGGTGTGCAAAATGTGTGCAACAAGTGCACTGCGCAGTTCATATGCGTGAGAAACTGCATGTGTCTTGTGTCAGGGTCTATTGTGCGAGTTAGACAGTGAAAGGGGAGTTGGTATGGTAACGCTGGTTCATGCTGTACTCAAGCACGGCAAGTTTATTTTTACCAGGGAGGCAGTGTTTGTTTAACCTCCACAAGTCTCTGTTGAAGGAGAGAGGGAGGAGGGAGACCACAGTTTATCAGGGTTAGACTGACTTTCTAAAGTCCCTTGTCTCTGCTCCTATCAGGCCCTCAACTCTCCCCTAATTGAGTCCTCTTAGTAAGAGTAGTAAGAGACAGTGTCCAGGACTGTCAGGCTGACAGAACACAGCTTCTGCAGTAATGCAACCCAGAGGTCGATGTGGATGACGTCACATCACTGGTGTCAATGTGCTTGAGTAAGGCCGGGAAAAACACCTACTGAGTATATTACATGAGTGTGAAAGTAAATATGATATAGATATATGAATGAGCAAAGACGGCAAACAGACACCCCTCGCCTACACGTCCTGTACACACAAGCTCACCTACGCAGTGTGGGAGGGTGCTCGCACACACACACACACACACACACACACACACACACACACACACACACACACACACACACACACAGACTAAACCATACAAACACACACGCTCACTCATAAACAGCACATGGCAGGGGTATGAGAAACCATTCCAACAGCCAGGTGAGGAATTCTTCCTCCCCTCTTTCTACCCTCTACCTCCTACCTCCTACAATGTCTCCTAGGCCCTACCCCTCCATCCTCTCTCACACTGTTCCTCTACCTACTGTACTACTTTACATGTCCTTATACAGTATGATACCACATGCAAAACTGTACAACAATCATCAACAACCTTGCACTCAAGGTATAAGATAAAAAGCCTGATGTTATTAGTGAGGGTTACTCAGTTCAACGTTTCAGTCAAATCTAAGATAATTATTCATTCTTATGAATTAACTGTTAATCAATGGGCCATACGTGAGTCAAACTTAAGAGATTTGGCCTGTGTTGTGTTGACCTATGGGATCACTGTCTATCCTACCCTGTCTATCCTGTGTGTGTGTGTGTGTGTGTGTGTGTGTGTGTGTGTGTGTGTGTGTGTGTGTGTGTGTGTGTGTGTGTGTGTGTGTGTGTGTGTGTGTGTGTGTGTGTGTGTGTAAGAAAGAGAGTTTATCCAGGTGTAATTGTTTTGAGGTCAAGCTTTTCCACCTTTTTGGGTAAGGATGACTCCCTGCACC
>NC_139665.1:21532725-21560225 GCF_951799395.1 Argentina silus
ACACACACACGCACACACACACACACACGCACACCCACACGCTACCATCTTTTGGACATTACATATTGTAGTTATCATACGCTATATTGTGTGACTAGTTTGCAGTAATACCTCCACAACTTTAGGATGTGGTTCCTCAGAACCAAAGTAGCCCACCTGTTTCAGCCTTCCTTCAGACTGAATTGAGTCAGAAGGGTAGGACACAAAACAAATACAATGCGCCCTGGTCTTATCTCACCTGTATAGCACCGTAAGGACAAGAACAGTGCTATGAGACACACACATACACACACATACACACACACACACACACACACACACACACACAGACAGAGAGAGAGACAGATACCATATACTCCCTCTCACACCCACTCTCCCTCTCTTACACATACACAAAGAATGAGTGCTGAACTTTGAAACGTTACTTAGCCACCAGATAAGTCAAGCACTCAGAGTCAGTATCAGTCTTTCAGTTGAGTGAGGCTATTCTAGAGAGGCTACTACAAGAGTGTGCTATGCAGTCCATTGAATAAAGTACACATTAAAGTGTTACAGGTTTCCTCACACAGCAACAGGTGAGAGGATCCCATCCCTTACGATAACCCAAGACAGTCTCCAAATACAAAGAACCTTTCTAAGATACTGATCATCAAACCTCAGAAGACCACTAACAATACACTTTTTACATAGAAAATCTCAAAGGGATTTTCAAGATTTCACGAAGACTGATATCTATGAAAGCCTATTGTAGAGGGCAAAGTCATTGTTGTTCTGCCTGAATAATCCACAACCCAAAGGTAAATGTTATACCATTAGGAAACCTTCACATGTATTACTATTTATAGCTCTGCACATTTATTAAAATAAACAACAGAACTGATTTGGGAGGAATGATACCACACTGATCCAGTTGCTTCTCATGAATACAAGTATTTGCATCAAAATCTACAGAGGTTTAAGTTTATCTTGGAGTAACATGAGGTTAGCCTACTGTTCTACAGTATGACGTGCAACCTGCACCTGCCTGAAGTCTGGGACAACAGAGACGGAGAGAGGGGGGCAAGAGAGAAAGGAGAAAGAAGTGACCAAAAGGTTCTCTTACCTTGTGTGGCTGTGTGAAATGCCTCTTTCTATTGTTGTGGTAATCCAATGGAAAAAACACAGTCCTGTGTATGGATATGTAGCAGTTCAGTTGTGTCGCTCAGTAACTCATTCACACAGGTAGGGCTTAGAGAAAGTCTTTCCCCCCTCTCCCTCTCTCATACACACACAGGCTCTGCACTGTCCGACTAAGTCACTGCCTTCTATATACAGCCACTCACTAAGGGCAAACCACTCCTCCCCACCCCCCTTCACTCTCTCTCTCTCTCTCTCTCTCTCTCTCTCTCTCTGTTTGCCCTGTCAGTGCCTCCAACCTAATCCTACTATACTCTCTCTCTCTCCCTCCCTCTCTCCCTTCCTCTCTCTCTCTCTCTCTCGATTCCTCTCTCTATCTCTATACACAGTATCTCTATCTCTCTCTTTATGACCCTATTACGTTAATCTCTTCATAACTCTCAGATTTGAGTAGAAGAAAGATGTGATAAAGTTTCCACTCCTGTATCTAGATGTTGTTATTTTTCCAAAGCATGCCATGACATGGAGAATCCCTTTCTATTCCCTCTGGTTTTGCTTTCTTTACTTGTGATGTCACTACAGGATCATCCACTTGTTTCCCCCTGCAGAGGGGACCTGTTCGTCACCACCTAGTGGTGACTAACATAACTTCACCTAAAATGGTTTGGAAATACGCTTTTAGTGGATGGAGTACTGGCAAAAACATTACGAGACAGAAGCAGGAACATGATGGTGGCAAAACCACAACAATAAAGGGAGATTAACACTATATTTTGATCATGTTAACATCATCTTCTGGGGCTTTCTTCCTAGTGTTTCATACACAGACTTGTTACCCCAAAACAATAGTGTTGTGAAAGCTGAAGCCACTACCCAGTAATTGAGTTGAGGGATATACTGGAGGTAATAAAGGATCAAGCTGAGAGACAGGGTGGTCTTCAGACCCACAGATGTGCCTTAGCCCCCCAGTGTGGCCAATCAATACGCTTAAGACAGAATCAATACCCCACACAGCAGGGGGTAGAGGAGTGCTGTCCCCAAAATCATGTTGCACGCAAAGAACCATGAAATGTATGTGCACACACACACACACACACACACACACACACACACACACACACACACACACACACACACACACACACACAAACACACACACACACACACACACACACACACACACACACAGACATACACGCAGACACACACACGCACACACATTTCATATTCCTAGAAAGGTAGACAGATAAGACAGTAACCTAACTGATGTTTCAACACATACACTTGTCTTCTCGACATTCACATACAGTGCTGTATTTCCATGTGGAAGGTCTTCATTCATGAGTACATGCAGTACGTACATCTTGGTTGGGGACTATAAGCTATGTCAAGACAGAGAGGTTGATCATCATTAGGGTCTGGTGACCAATACTGTACCGGCATATTGTAAAGGTTGTTTTGTTTTCCCTGAAGACTGATTCATACACAGGCACATCCATAGCATGTCAGTGCTAGTGTGGGGGCATGTGAGTCAGTGGTATATGATGCAGTAGTGACACTCCTTTTAACGGTAAAGGCACAGGAGTTTGATTGTAGCCACATGTGTGTGTGAAGGCCCAGGCTTGAATTCTTAGATAACCCCCTCAATTAGACCCCTGAATCAGAGGGGGAGGTCACGGGATGGGGTGTGTGTGATACACCAAGTACGCATCAGCGGAGGCGCAAGGAGTGAATCATTGAACATACACACATTGGGCCATTGTGGTGTTCGTCAGCTTTACATTTCGCAAGAATCGTAGGTGGTAAGTGAGTGTTGCAAGAGTTGCACGCGTGTGTGTGTGTGTGTGGTGGGGGGGGAAACTGAGCCAGTAGTCCAGACCCTCAGCATTACACTGTCCATTCTCCTCGGCAGCAGAAGAAAAGGGGAACCAGATTAGCGATTGCCTCTGTTGATGAGGTCAGTTCCCGAAAATAGGCCAAATTGTGGGGGCCGCTGACACACATGGCAACAATAGAGAGCCTTTACACACACACACACACACACACACTGCTCACACACACAATACACTTGCTCCATCCCTCTCCCTCTCTCTCTCTCTCTCTCACACACACACACACACAAACACACACACAAACACACACACACACACACACACACACACACACACACACACACACACACACACACACACACAGATAGTGCACTCTATTGTTCATCTGCGTCCAGCATATGGATCTGGCTGGGAGATCTGAGTTGACATGAGCAGGCGTAGGCCAGACCTCTTCACAAAACTGGACTCTTTCTTCCACTCTGGGAGCAACGCTCCCCAACAGGAATCATCCCAGGCCACTAGTCATAGAGGCCGGGAATCCCAGCTGCTGTGTGTGTGTGTGTGTGTGTGTGTGTGTGTGTGTGTGTGTGTGTGTGTGTGTGTGTGTGTGTGTTGTGTCAGCCTGGAAGTATGCTCTCTCATCCAGCTGAGGAGTGGACATAGTGAACCAGCAGCTTCTCCCCCGGTGGATACTCTCATGCCAGGAACATAGAGTATGTGGACACACGATAGTAAACAAGATTATAGCGTGCCAAGTAAGAAAGCGTGGAGAGTGTTTTCTCGAAAAAATCTGTGAAATCGTTCAGAGAAGGAGCAGGTGTGCCTTTCCAGAGGAAAAACCACCCCCACACACTCGTGATGATGAGAAGTGCCGTGGCTCAGTATTGTAGCGTCTGTGTCCCTTCTTCACAGCTGGGGTAACAACACTGATGGTTTTGTTTTGGAGAACAGTGGTGGTTGGTTGGAGCTCATTGGCTTGAGCTAGCCATAACACACCAAACACAATCGCAACCAGCCGTTCAATCTGTGTGACCAAGAGCACACCCTGACCCTCACCCCCCCCCCCCCCCACCCCCCCCCCCCCCCCCGCCACCCCCCTCCCCCTCTCTCTCTCTCTCTGTCTCTGTCTCTGTCTCTGTCTCACCCACTGCCACACACCTCTTCCCTCCTTTGCTTTGAGAGTCAGCTCATGTACCAGAGACATAGACAAAACATCTTTATCAAGATTCAAGATTCTTTATTTGTCACGTGCAAGTATACAAGTATACAGTGAAATGCTCATATTAGTCTGTCTCCACATGCTGGAACAGAGAGCGGGGTGTTTGTATGTGCTGCAGGGAAGAAGGGCTCTTGTGTGTGCTTGTGGCATGTGTTTTGGCATGTGCCAATCATAGTCATAGGAGTTTTACTGTAGCACAATAGAGATCAGGCACCAGGCTATGGGAGAAGAGGTCACTCACTTCCCCGTTCATCTCTCTCACCTCTCCATACACACATCAGAGGGCAGAGGCACACCACTTATTCTCATTTAAGCGTTACTTTATATAAAAAAAAAAAAAAAAAAAAAAAAAAAATGTTTTTAGGGCATTTCTGCTTTATTGGGATAGAGACAGTAGAGGTTGACAGGAAGGATGGGTGAGAGAGAGGAGGGATGACATGCAAGATATGTCGAGGGTCAGAATCGAACCAGGAACCTTACGATTACGTGGTACGCGCATTAGTGTGCTACGCCACTAAGCGCCCCCATTTGAGTGTTACTTGAACTGGTTTCTGTCCACAGTCATCCTCACAAGGTCATAAGAGAGCGTGCTCAGCAAACACGGACTGTGAGAAACCGTCAGCAAATTGTTTCTGTGGCAATGGAGTTTCTGTCTGTCACCTTTGACCCTCTGACGTATCTGACACATCACTTACATTGATTGAGGAACCATAGGATTGAAACAACGGCCTATTCTGGTTTATTGCTGACCGAGAGCCATTCCAAATCAGCACGTACTTTGAGTCATCATAAATATGCCTGTGTCAGAAAAGTCTCTGTGTGATTGAGCAAGACTCTCGGTCTCCTGATGAAGAAGGATTCAGAAATGCTTTAGCACAATTAATGGATCAGATATACAAATAATCGCAATAACATTATGATATCTTAACATTGTTGGTCATCTCGCCTCCTCAGTCCCACTCGTTGTGATTGTGTGCTTTCCCTGTGGTACTTATGCTTATACTCATACTCTCTACACACTACACACACACACACACACACACACACACACACACACACACACACACACACACACACACACACCTGCCCCTTAAACACACCTTCTCAGGGTCTATGGTTTAGGTGGTGGGTTTTAGCCTGGCTCTATTGTTCCTCTGTATACCCAGTGCAAGCCGCCTCACGTTTTTCCTCTCTACCGTCATTGGGAGAGGGGCAGAGGGGAATGTTTGTGTGTGTGTGTGTGTGTGTGTGTGTGTGTGTGTGTGTGTGTGTGTGTGTGTGTGTGTTGGGGGCTGCACTACCTGTCATCCAACACCACCATTTGTCTGTCTCTCTTTCTCTAGTCAGACGCCCATTCAGATGCTATGAGAGAAAAACAGTTGCTTTACATCTTCACACGTTAAAACAGTGTGACTTGAAAACTGGCTGAAAATCGGTTGCTGAGGGCAGAAAGCAACTTCACGAAATGTAAAGACTCTGATGTTTGAACTTGTAGTATAGACACTATTTGACAATGTGTAAATGTAAGAGGAGAGGAGAGGGGCCACAGCTCTCAACTCTTTGATTCTTTGTCTCTTCCAGAAAGGTCTTTGAGAGACTCCTATGTTTTGTCAGAGCAGCACAATATAGCTCTTTGGAATCAGAACACATTGTATAGCGTGTACAGACAAGCTGCTGTGTTGATATTTCCTTTACGTTTCATCGCAACACACACACATACACACACACACACACACACACACACACACACACACACACACACACACACACACACACACACACATGCTTCAGTCTCTGATTACACTCAGTTCCACTGGCAGGAAGCCTGTTCGCTGTGTTGCAATGCTTTGTTAATGCTGTATGTGATGAGAGCACTCATACCCTGTGGTTGACATGTTTTACATTCACACAAGAACAACATAATGGTCACCCGCAATAAGATTACTACAAACAACAGGGTCTATGGCTTCTCTTGAGATGAATGAAAGACAGGTGGGAGGTCCCATTTGAGGGTAAGAAGGGTTGATTTAATTTAAGAAGAAAGGGAGGGAGACAAATAAGTAAATCCTTTGACAAAATAGGAGAGACCAGATTTATGTACAGTATTAGTGTGTCTGCAGTATGAGGCCCCCTGCCGCCTCCCCCCTCCTCCCCCCTCCTTCCCATATGTCTCACCCTTCCTACCCCTGGATGATGTCATCCTTTCATCTTTGGGTAAGTGAGAGAGGGGGTCTCAGGTGGTACTATTCATCCCCCATTCCCTCCCCCTTTTCCTCCCTCCATCCCCTTAACCCCACAGGGATTGACCCAGCCCGCTCAATACCTGTCATCCATCCCTCAGGGGGGCACCAACATCCCCCCATCCCCCAACCTCTTCACCCATCCTACAGGACTCCTGAGAGCAAATGTTGGTATTTGAGGCATTTCACTGGAAAACTCACTGGCTATTTATGATGTGCATTGTACCATACAATAAGTTTGATGTGGCTTTTACAGTGTTAGTACACAGGTACAGGACTGTACAGTGTTACCAAGCTCTGGAATCACGTCATAAAAATATGTTTTTATCATCACTCTCAAATGATGCCTGAATCTGCTCTGTTCAGACCAAACAAGTTGATACATTTTCTGCAAAAGTATCATTTACCCAAAGTACCATGCTTTGGAATAGCGAGGATAGAACTCAGAGGAAGGGCTTTCTTTTCATTATGGCTGAGGAAACGTTAAGAGGGCCAAGTGGAGAAACTCTGGGCTTGGCAGCATCAGCTGCATCCCTCAAGCATGGTCTCCCTCTGCATCTACAGTAATCTTAAACTCTCATACAAATACTTAATTAAGCTCCAATCTTTCTCCTACTTTCTGTCTCTCTCTCTCTCTCTCTCTCTCTCTGTCTCTCTGTCCAAGTTGTTGTTTATCCACTAATGTTTGTGTTCCTAAGCAGCGGGGATCCCACTTGAGGATTGAGGATCCCACTAGCTAACAGGAAATGATATTTCCCCCCCACCCTAACCCTAACCCCCCCTCCCCGTTGCAGACCCCTGGGTTGGGCTCAGGAGTGGGCGGCTGGGGTAAAGCAGAGTCCTTGTTCTCCAGCCAGCCAATGTCACAGGAGCAGCGTTGTCACAGTCAGAGACTCTGGGACTCTGGCAGGAATCATGATTACATTCCTGGACGCCTGTGGAACATCCAGCGTCATGTTCCATGGCAGGGGCTTGTACACGGATGGTCACCATGGAGACTGACAGGGAATGGGCCAAACAGAAGTTACTTGTCGACATCGGAGATGTCTCCTAGCAATATTGAAATAGGAAAGATACCAATTCAGATGTTGCTATTAATGTGAACACCAGTCTTTGAGAAAAAGACAATTCAGCACTGTAGCTTGAGTTCATGTCATGTTTTGGACTGTGGCTGTTGCGGTCCAAGCCTCCCACCTGGTGAGATGAGGATTGCAGTTGTAGAGGTGGGAGCCAATGGACCTGGAAACGGCCTGTCCTCCTCCACACATCTGTCACTGAGATTAAGCTCTGATATGGAGTGCCAGTGGCAGATACGACTACTGTGGACTAGAGAGTGTTTTAGTTAGTTCACTAGTCTGTATTAGTTAGTTCACTAGTCTCTTAGCATACTAGTCTCCATGACATTAGCTGTACATTACGACACAGCTCTTTGTCCGTACAAAATAATAACAAACAATCCTACAGTACACACAGACAGAAACGACAACGTAAAGACAGTCACATGGGTTTGTTTTAAAACAAACCCATCTAACAGTCAGGTGAACCACTAGTCATTCCTACTCCTGAGGCTCTCCTAAAAGGCCTCCTTGTCATTACCATTGATCCCCCCCCAGGGCAATCAATATTCAATTGACAGCGCATCAATACGTTTTAACTGGAGGCGTTGAGCACTGTGTCTTCTCATTGAGTTAGGCTAGTCTTTGGTCCAAGCACAGGGATCATTTCAGCAATAATGATTTTGCATAGGAATCTAATTGTCTGTAGTGTATTCATTGAGCTCAGTATCCCACAATTCCAGCACAATACCCACACCTGTCCCCCTCTCCTCCTCCTCTTCCTCCTCCTCCTCCTCCTCTCTCACCTCTCCTACCTCTCCCCCTCATCAGAGCTACTCCTGTTCCCTCCTTTCAGGCATGTTCCCGCATGGTCTCTCCATCTAGAATTCCCCGGATTCCTCAGATACGCTATCTTGGGGGACATGGTGAAATGAAAGAAGGAGCGGAAAACAAAAGAGCAGAACGAGCCAAGAGAAAGACACAACAACGTTCTTCCCTTTCTGGTGAACAGGGAGACGGACGGGGGAGGGGTTGGCAGGGGTTCATCTTCATCTTCCACACCAGAAGAGAGAGCTGTATGGAGGACTGGTATAGTGTTGACTTGAATTCCAGTTCTCAAGGAGGGTAAGAGGGTGAGAAGAGGTGATGAATGGACTGTACATGTAGGATTGGGGGCTGTAGATTATCAAATGATTCATCCCTCTCAATGAGAACCTGGATGAGAAGTGGTTATAAGAGAAGCAGTGCATGCACGGGCACGGGCACACAAACACACACAGACACACAGACACACACACACACACAGACACACACACACACACACACACACACACACACACACACACACACACACACACACACACACACACGTGCACACTACCCGAAGTTGGATCAACACAAATAGTGTCAAGACCCATCTCAAAACATAAAACTATTACAACCCCTCTGACCTTTTGATACAAATATGCGATGTTCAGAGAAGCAGAGCTACTCTTCAGCACAATGATGTTACACAAACACTCGTGGCTCAGGGCTTGTCTCCTTACCATAACCTGCACTCGAGCATCAAAGTAGAACTAAGTGCTGCGCCATTATTAGGTCAAGCTTGTTACAGTACCCTGAGGGTACAGAGTAGTGTGGCTGACCATCTGTTAAATACAACATCACGTTCCCTCTGTCTCTTCTCCCTCATTCTGGTATGTTTGGTATGGTGCTAATGTTTGGTATGGTGCTTAGGGCTCAGAGAAAGTGATTTAAGCCCAGACATTTGCCTCAGACAACTTGCTGACACCAGGAAAAGCCTGGTGTGGAAGGAATTCAGAGTGAGAATATGGTCGACTGTCCGGGCTTTGGCACCTGTGAAGGGTGCTAAAGCCCCAAGGCCATCTTGCCAACCCCCCTGACCCCCTGCTGAAAATATGACGGATAGCACTGAGGAGATTGGGAACCCCTCCAACTCTGGGGGTAGAGGAACAATAGTGTTCTATAAGGGGACATTTTTCACCAAAATGTTCCTAATCTAGCCATTGACATGGGCCAGGTGTTACTATTGTGTTAAAACCGGGGACACAACTGCTTCTTCAATTGCCTTTGGTTTTGCAAGATAATGCTTATGAATATTCTGAGGGTTCAGTGTCTGTTGAAGACTGCTCTCTAGTGGTCACTCAATGCCCATACAGCTTAGTGAGTACATGGAAACTCATATCAGAGGTACATCATTTTCATAATAATGGACATTAAAGAAGACAATTATATTGTACCATCCAGATCAAAAGGGAGAGAGAAGAAGAAGAAGAAGAAGAAGAAGAAGAAGAAGAAGAAGAAGAGAGAGAGAGAGAACACACACACACACACACTCACACAGAGAGAGAGAGAGAGAGAGACAAAAAGTTACAGATATTCCAGTACAGTATGTCATCATTTCCATTAGCAGGTTTTCTTTGTTCAGGTCTTGCCTTGTTTCCTCAACATAAACAAATGCTGATGTCATAATGCATTAGCCTCACAACTCCTCAGCATTCCTTAGCAGTGACATCCTCACACCTGCCACCTGGCCGTGATACTGTTACAAGCTGGAATCAGGGGAAATTACTATGTCGCAATCAACCAGACAATGTGACCGATATGGGAATAACACACGTAGCAAAGAATTATTAATTATTATAGCTCTTGATTATGACTTGGAGATGTGGGCTGGGCTCAAGGTGCAAAAACATCAATTTTGTATCATTATCTTTCAGTTTGAAGGTTATCATTATACATAAATCATCCAAGAATGCAGGGTTTAGCAAAATCAGTGAAGGTGAAAAGATGTTAATCAAACAAAACTTATAGGGGGCAGCTGTGATGAACACATGTTCCCTGACCTCTGGCATAAATCCCATAATTACCACTTCTCATCCTCGATACTAGGACCCTTGATACTATTCGAACAAAGGTCAAATATGTGAATTAAAAGTATACCATAAGATGAGCATAAAAGATGACACAAAAATATCGCATTGGGATCAGCCTGATTTGTTAGCGTCACTTGTAGATCACATGTTACTGCTGCTTAAGTGCCATGGTGCACTTAATGGTGTGGTGACTAAGGACAGCAAGCAGTGAAGCTTCAAGCTGTGAATTCCTCCATCACTCACTCTGAGAGGGGGGAGCTTTGCAGTAACTGTAGCCCCTCAGTGCCCCATTTTGGAGATTACCAGAGTCAGGGGTCCTTCTCTGGAATGTGGATCAAAAGCCTAGGTCCCATATTTTCTACCATCCTGGAATGAAATGCAAGATGGAATGGAATTGTGAAATGCAGCGAGAGACAAGCAACTGGGCGGATGTAAGTGAAGACACATGCTCCAGACAACCTGCTGACATACGGAGGAGAGGAAGACATATTTGTGCATGGATTTCCAGGAGAGAATGGTAGACTTGTTTTCCACACACATACACAGACACATACCGGCACACACAGACACACACACACTCACTCATGTCCGCGTCATGACCTACCATCCTGTCATTTACAGTGCCCTGCGTAAGTAATGGGACAGTGAAGCATTCTTTTGGCTATACACTCCAAAAGTTTGGATTTGTAGTAGAGATTCTCTGATTTTATTTGATGGTATTTGTGTACATATTGGTTTAACCATTAAGAAATCACAACACTTTTTATGCATAGTCCCGCTATTTCAGGGTAAGTAATGAGACAATTGGCTTTGCAGTCATAAGAGAGCTCTCAATGTCTAGTATTGATTCTAGGCTTTGCGTTTGCCTTTGGAGTCTGCTATTGATGTCTGTCAACATGAGGACCAACAATACATCAATGAAAGTCAGGGAAGCCATTATGAGGCTGAAATATCAGAAAAAATCAATCAGACACACAAAAGTTTGGAACATCATTAAAAGGAAAGAAAGCCCTCGTGAGCTCAGACATAAGGTATTGTGGTCAGATGGGAGAACGATTAACATGTACCAGAGTAATGGCAAGAGTAAAGTGTGGAGAAAATAATTAATACAGCAGGGCAATGACCCAAAACATACTACATACTAAAACATACCATACCAACTAGGGAGTTTTTTAGGGCCAAAAAGTGGAAAGTTGTTGACTGGCCAAGTCAATCTATAAGTAATCAAATAATTACTATGGGGTTAAATTAGATTATCAAACTATATTGTTAGGTCATTGGTAGGGTTAGGTAAAAGCAGTATACAATTGTCTTATGAAAAAAGAAAGACTGGCAATATGAAAACATTCAATTCAAAGAATTTTATTGAAACAAATAAATTAATAAGTTAGTCAAGTGAGTTACTTTCATCCTCAACAAGTAAGCATTTTTGGTTTCTCTTTCTGAAACCAAATCAGGTGTGCATTAGATTAGAAAGAACATAATAATAACTGAAAAGCATTTCCAGCGATAACATCATCAGTCTTTGAAATTGCATGGACAACCTTCTGTTAGCATTTAACTTATTGCTTTGACGTTGTATTAGTCTCTTGTTATAACAATATTCCCCATACATAAGAGGGCAGTAAAGTAGGAAGGACAAATGGAATGTTAAATGGCAGAAAGTCAGAGTAAGTGGTGAGATGTGATGGAATCTTTAAAGGGACAGAGAACATGCAGAAGAAGACTTGGATCATGCATAGCATTCATGTCGATCAGACAATCAGATAATCTCCTAGACTCAGTTCCTAAACTAATGCCCCATCTTGGCCTCAGAGCAGAGGTAGTTGTGTGGCCATTATGATCTATGTAACATGCGTGGCCCCATGCCTGTACAGGACAGTGTGATGCAGACGTTCATGCCCCCGGTCCCCACTTGACCTTTGACACCATTTGAATACATAACAACAGCACTGAATAATGTTTTTGCTAAAATTGTGCGCTAAGCTAATTTGTTCTTGTCATTTTTCATCAGGATATTGTAAAAGAGGTAATGTTTACTCTATCCTGGTGTGATGTCACAATGAAATATCCTCTGTAATCTCCTCCTAAACCAAGCATTTATATTATTTCTGATGCAGCATGAAAGACACATCTACTGTACTGTAGCCACTCAATACACATGAAATTAGGACTCAAAAGGCACGTCTTTGCTGTCATGTCATGAAACCAACCAAGGAAGAAACATGGGTATACATTACAATTCAAAGCCACAGAAATTAACCTCTACAAACATGTACATGTTCGATGCAACATAGCTAAAATCTAACAGAGATTACTGTGTACCTCAGAATTGGGAGTACAAATTAAGTGATTGGATTTTTTAATCTGAAGTAAATTGGCATGTTTTGTAGATGAGAAAGCTATTTATTATGCCAAAGGAAACGTCAGTACTCCACTAAATGTGTCATTGCCCATGAGGTAATCGCACCAGATTGAGCTGGGGTTGTTCCCCAAGAGGAGAGTGCTACATTCACTGCTCAGAATCTGTAATCACTTTGAATGGAACACTTAAGCACCTGAGACAACCAAACTGCTAGCTTGATTGCGCCCAATTGACGAGTCCAAGCTTCTCATGGGGCATAGACGTGCTTGTATTGGCTGAAAATCGAATGCTGTAATTCTGAGTAATGTCTTCCATTGTTGGGGCCAATTATGGCTCGGAGACTAAGAGAGAGTGTGTGTGTGTGTGTGTGTGTGTGCGTGTGCACACATGTATGTGTGCATTTTGTTGGGGCACATTGGGATCTTCAGCACATCTGAACAAATCATGCAACAGATGAATTTCTAGGATTGTCTAACAGTCGATGACAAAAATGCTACATTTATTTACCTTTTTAAAAGATCATAGCAGAAACAACTGGACATGTAAATTATTATTCATCTGGACTCAAATCGTACATTTGTTTTTAACAATCAACAACATAAAAAAACAATAAAAGTTTGGACATCTTATTAAGGCTGTCAGAGGACCCAGAGTGGAGTGTATGAACTTCAGGACAAACAAGTTTTAAAAACAGCAAGAAACAAAACATGATCAGACATGATCAGACAGGACAAACACTTTGTGATCAGGAGAAGTACACCAGTCTTTAGTGTCCATAGTGTTTAGGTCAAAGAACTGCTCTCTCGGACGGGAGGGGGTTCTCCAGTTTTATCCAATATTATGTTTACATTGAAATGCCTCTATGAGAGAACCATTGATTAGGTCTCTCAGTGAACCCTAAACAACCCTAAACAACTTAGCCAAAGTGGGTCATTGTTACTCAATCCTGGTACCTTGATGAGCTGGATAAGGTGCGTCACTGCTGAGCTGATACAAAAGCCTGCAGAACAGCGGCTCTCCGGGACCAGGAGTGAGTATCACTGAGTGATCTAGATAATGCAGCAGAGGAATCTATCCCTACATGCTGTACTGGCTGTCTGCAGTGACTGCAGTATGAACTGTAGTTATAAAGCTGGAACTGTTCCCTAAGACACATGCATAGATACTGAACTGGAGCTCATGCTTCTGACATCTATGTTCTCCAGGCATGTCTAGAGTGCTGGAGCACTTCTACACTATGCAGATGAGAAACAGCTGCATCTCTGGGCATACAGTATTATGAGTCGAGAATGTCCTTGTTATCTCCAATGAGAGAGGGAAAAAAAAAAGCATGCATGGTAGAACAGGTTGGAATATTTGCAGACATGAATTACCTAAACCAATATACATCCAAACTATTCTGTGAGATATTCTGTGAACCAAGGACAGGAGAGAGAGATAAGAGGGTCGATACAGAGAGTGGAAGAGAACTCTCCGCTCGTATCCAGGATTAGTGGAGGCCTGGTCAGAGGAACATGCATGTCTGAAGGATGGGCTGCAAGACAAGAATGGGTTTAAAGGGATGAGAAGGTAGAAAACTACCCCCTATCACGCATCCAAGTATCCCCGATCACCAGGACCCTATGAGAGGACACATACACAGTCTCTAACTCATGTTGTCTGTTAGAACAACAGAGAGAGAGAGAGCTTTCCTCGCATATCATTTCGTCTTTCACTACCATGCACCTTAATAATGGCTACAGTAAATCATTACTTTTTTCGTTGTTCTTTTTGCAGAGTGGGCTTCAGTAGTTGTGGAGAAACTGTGAGGCGAACAACTGAGAGGCAATAACGTACTCCAACAAGCGATGGAAGTGCCACACAAATCAGTCCTGAGCACACGTCATTGGTCAATCTCTCATCTAACCCCAATCAGTCAATCATACCCTCTCCTTTAATGTCAACATACAGTACTGTATATGGGAGTCAGGGCGGGAGTAACATGCAATGAGTAGGACAGGAGGGCAGGGTGGGAGAGATGAGACTTTGGTGAAAGGACTGTTGGGTACTTCCTCCTGTCCAGCTTCAAGTTGTCAAAGTTGGGGCGGAGTTCCAGTCTAGAGTGCCCTTGCAGTGGCTCTCATGGAGAGCCTGTTTGTCGTTAGTGAGCTGGAGACATGACAGAGTGACAATAAACACAGTACATTCATGGGAAGCTCAGAGGACTGCCTGTGGAAAAGGCCTGTTCCCATCAGATTAGTGTCTGATAAATAAGAGAACTGAAATGCCCAAATCAAATATACAACAAAAGCCCTGACTGTTGGTGCAAGAGTTCAGTTCTGTCATTTCTGTGGAAGTCTATCAATTACGAAAAACAAAAAACAAAACAAAAAAGAAACGATATTGGAAAACAAATCTTTTAAAAAATGTACAAAACTCCATTGTTTATGATCTATCTACATTTGCAGTTTTGAAATAGGCATAACAGGACGCGATGAGTGTGTGAAACTGGTTCAGTAGTCAAGTAGTGTTATTCTTTCTCTCTTCTTTTCCCCCAGAGGGGTTGAGAGAGGTGTGCGGTGAGCAGCTTTGGCCAGGGCTCTGCTCAGGTGGCGACCTCTGGTGGCCACAGTGTTAATGTTCACTGCAGGATGGAGAGGGACTCCACTGGCAACGTTCGCTTGAGAATGGGTTAGGGTTATGGCTGTGACCAGATGCTGGGTGAAGAGGGGAGAAAGGGAGGACAATGTAGATAAAAGAAAAAATCTTTTCTTTTATCTTCATAAAAGAAAAGTATGGAGAGGGCTGTGTGTGAGGGCTAGTTGCGGTGATATGAGAGAGAGAGAGAGAGAGAGAGAGAGAGAGAGAGAGAGGAGAGGCATGTGTTATGGTATGGATTCTGAGAGGTTGAGAGGGATGCAGTCAGGGCAATAGAGTAACATTGAAGTTTTGTGGACACAATGAGGTGAAGTGTCTATCAGTGTGTTCCCAGTTCTCCTGTTCTGGCTGGTCCTTCCCAGTCACTCCATGGTGCAGCTCTCAGAGTGGGAGATATTGAGGGTGTTGACAGAGGGGAAGAGATCACGGTGGTCCGTGGGGCTGTGGTAGTCTGACGTGAGGTCAGGCTCCAGGAGAGAAGACAGGGTGAACTGGGACGAGCCCTTCTTCAGGCACTGAGTGTAGAAGTTGAGTAGGAGATCCAGCTTGTTCTCTATCGACTGCACCTGCAGAGACATGACGTACACAAACCAAATGGTTACGCCTCATTTTTAACCGATCACTATTTGCAAACAGACTGTGTGTTCAAATGTTTATTACATAGTTATTACCTAGGAATTACAGTATTCTTTCTCTCTTTCATAGTTTCTTTGGGATTCGTCAAAAAGCTGCATTTCATAGAGAGCAGAGCACATACCTGTTTCTCCACCTTGACTACACGTCCCATCATGCTTAGCTCGTCCAGTGGGTCCAGTTCTGGAGGGGTCTTCTCTCCCTTCTCACTTCTCACCTTCTTATCAGGCTGAATGGCCCCACGACCCACTATCTGATCCACCCTGTGGGAGAACAACAGATACAATAATTAACACATACTGTATAGAGTGTGTGTGTGTGTGTGTGTGAGTGTGTGTGTGTGTGTGTGTGTGTGTGTGTGTGTGTGTGTGTGTGTCATACCGCATTTGCAGGCTCTTGATTCTGCCCAGCATGTCTAGGTGTCCTGCTGAATACTGCTCGATGACATCTTTCACATCATACGGACGCAGCGTCTCCTTAAACTTTCGCTTGGCCACCAAGAACTTCAGGATCCTAGACACACACACGCACACGCACACGCACACACACACACACACACACACACACACACACACACACACACACACACACACACAGGGTGTGATCTATTGTTATGGGTCCTCAGGTTTATTGTACGTGCCTCAGGCTGTAGACATAAACCACGGGGGAAATGCAGAGGCAAACAGCCATGTAATGACCCTGGATTTAATAAGAGTAAGAAGATTCATTGGGGTAACAGTGACCTTATCATTCACAAACGGCCTCATAAAAAGAGGCAACTGAGAGCACCAGAGGGATTTCCTTTCAGTACCGCCACAATGACACCTCCACTGTGACACCATGAATACGACACGGCTCCTGTGCACTGTGCAACGGTGGCAGTGGGACATCTCTTGATGACACATTCTATCTGCACAGCCTGGCCCTCATCCATACCGCTTACTGAGCAATTATCACACACACACACACGCACGCACGCACGCACGCACGCACGCACACACACACACACACACACGCACGCACGTGCACACACACACACACTCTTCCACTGAAGAGGCAGACCCAGTGTGTGTCTCTTCTCTCCTCTCAATGAGACAGCTGTGTGGGATGCAACAGCACAGTGAGACCTGTAGGGAGACAGATGTTACGGCTCTCAGCGCACAATGCTAATCATATCCACCCACCGCCAATCAGACCCTTTTGTAGGAGGAAGTAAGGGGAATAGGAATGAGGATGTGGAGTGTTGCTAAAGCATAATGCGCATTACAATAACATGAATGCCAACTGACTTTTGGCTGAGTTTCGGTTGCGTGTGTGTGTGTGTGTGTGTGTGTGTGTATACAATATGTGTGTGGGTGTGTGGCACCCCTCTCTGACACCTCTCTTCCGCTGATTCCCCTCATCACTCCCATATTACCCTGCCCGGAGGTGCTGGCTCGGCAGAACACTGGAAACACGAAATGTTAGCAACACAAAACAGACGCACTCAACCTGTCATCTCACACCGTGATGGATTGCACCGTGAGCCGGAGTGGGCAACGGGGGTGGAGTGGGGGGTTAGGGTGCTTTTTTACGAGGAAACCCTATCTCTTACACACAGAAGGCCTAGCCCGCTTTAATATCAGTCACAGGGGAAGAAAGGAATCGCATTAAAAGGTCCCTGAGCAGAGGGACGTCCAGCTGTGTCCCGAGAACACACACACACACACACACACACACACACACACACACACACACACACACACTGTACTCACAACGCTCAAGGGAAGCCATTGTTGAGGCCTGAGCAGTTCATGTGCAATGGTTGTTTAGTGCAGAGTGCTGCAACTCTGAGAGAAGGAGGGAAGAAGAGGGGGGGGGAAGAGGGGGGGCAGAGGGAGGTGGTCTACAGCCGGTCCTCCACACACAGCACTCGCTTTCTTGATGACTACTGAGTTTAGGGTATTTTTGCAGGGTGTATTTTTTCATTTTGCAGGTAGATGCATATTTTTTTGCCAGGGTGGGTCTCAAGTGTGGGTAAAAGAAAGGAAAAAGGAATGATAAAATCCCTTTCTATTTCCGTCCTATGAGGGTTTCTGAGTGCTGAGTCTCTCTAGGCAGCGTGGCTATCTTGATACATGGTCAGCCTAAAGAATGCCCCCTATAGCTACCTCATGGGATTATGTTGGTACTGTCCACATTAAATCATTATCTCAAGTCTCAAAGGCAGAGGTACAGAAATGCAAAAGCACTTGAGGGGATATCATCAGTACTGTAAGTTTTGGATAGCTAGAGCAAATCATTTGGTAGTCAGCAAATTCTCCTTTTTGGAAAGTATATACAAACACACTCAACACACGTATGTACACACGATGCATGCACACATGCACACACGTGAAATGACAGCGGCACTGTGTTCGTCACTTTTCAACACCACAAGGGAGACTGTAAAATCCTGCTAAATCCAGAATAACTCAAAGATATGGCTTTAGGTCTATGGTCATCCTGAGGAACCATTTCTAAAGATTGAATAAAACATACAACATTGGAAAATCCAATGGAACATACATTTCTTTAATTTTACCTCTAACTAAAAACCCTGGAAGCTGATTGAGCTCTTGAGAATTCAAGATCAAGGGGTAAAACATTTACAATTATTATCTAACATTCTTTCTTTTCATTCACTTTCAATAATGGAATACTGTAGAAATGCAGAAGTTGGGTATAGAGTGGGCTTAAAGTACCTGATTAGTTCCTGTGTAGTCTCATTCATTGTAGTCTCGCATGGCCAGAGCTCCAAATCACGCTGTTCTCACACCACTTTGGAGGTCTGGAAAATCTTTGATTAGCCGATTTGGCTTGGATTGAACTGGACGAAGCGATGGGAGAATGTGCTTGCAATTTCATTGGATGTCACATTCCAAGAGCCCTCCCTCCACATGCCCGTAGAATGGTTGCTTGTTGTTATGTGAGTAATCTTTTTTGGCTGGATAGGATGAGTTGTTGTTGTCCTATGCTAACTTGAAACATTGAAGAAATTGGAAGAAAACCTGAAGGAAAAACTGAATTCTGTTTCTTTGGAGCTCCGCCCAAGCAAGATATTTGATTGGTTTGACGTGTCGCCAGGCGTCACTCATTTCAAACGGGTTTCCAACCCTTTGTACTGTAGCAAAGGATTTCCCCAGGCTTTCAGAACTTTAAATGGAGCATATTGAAAAGTGCTGATGGGAGGCAGCGCATTCTGTGAATTTCACTCGCGACACACAGATTCTACCAACAAATAGAGAGGAGTGCTTCAAATGGGATGGCTGGGATTTCAACCGATTTTTAAATAGATAATTGAATGCACACTGCTCACCTGCAAAATGCCTGCACCTCTTCAGCTAACTCCATGTTTTCATTTTGTGCAATGCGTGCACATCAGTATGGACGGAGGAAGAGGGGAGGGTCATCGCGTGCAATTCAGGAGGAGCTTGCAGCTAAAAGTTTTGAAGGGTGTGGAAACTTTTTGCTGCAAGCTCCACCTGAATTGCACGTGATGACCCTCCTCCTTCGCCCATGCTGACAACTTCCAACAGCACTTTGTACTTGCCTGCGCCCCTAGAATCTCAATCGAGAGATGAGATTCTGGGATCCGAGATTAGTTCATGTGGAGTTCTATAATACCGTGAGCATCTTGAAATCTCTCTCCTCCTCTCTCGCCCTCTAACCATCCATCCATACCCTAAACAGCACACTCCACACATTTGTGCAGGCAGGAAGGCAGGCAGGCTGATAAACTATATGTGTCTTTCTAAAGTGAAGACTCAGCACTATGGCCTGTGCTAGAATCAACCTGTATTTTAAGGACATTAATCTTAGGTGTGGAACCTAGGTAAGACTCACAGAGTAGGGTAAAGTTGCCCCTAGATTCTGATCTGGGGTCAGTTTTGTTTTTTCCCCCACTAATGGTTTAGGTTAGGATGTGGGGAGGTAAAACCGGAGTAAACTGATCCTAGATTAGTGCTTAAGGGCAACTTCCTTCGCTCCAGAGCACCTGCTCACACCGCTGCCTCACTGTGTAGGAACTCCCTTCCTCTTCCTGGACATCCATCTACTGCAGGTAGACTCAGGTCAGAGTTACTGTACAGCAGTCTAAGCCACACACACGACACCCAAACCAGGGCTGGGACGACATACTACTGTATCAGTACTCCAATACATAATATAGCCATATACTGTACCACACTATGATGTACTTTTAAGATATTACCTAATACTGTAAACCATGTGTTGTTATACTGTATGCTAATGACTTCAGTACAATGTTAGAGGGCCTGAATGTGTTGAAGATTTAGTACAGTGAATTAAATGCAGTTTCTTTTTTTGAAAAAAAAACAAAAACATGCGTCCTCTTACTGTCTCGGCTTGGTCAGTTGACTTATTTAGCTGATTCTGACAATAACATTGTAAAGGAAGCGTGTTTACCGTGCATGCTTGCATGGTAGACCCCACTCAAATGCATCCACTCACGACACACAGCCACTTCATACATACATTCATACACGCAGACACTCTCTCTCTCACAACATGAAAAATGCTGTGTGTCAGTATGTCTGACTCAGGGGACCTGGAAGTGATTGCTTTTAATCCACTCACACACACTCCCTAGACTCTAGGGCCTAGAGGCTAACTTGCCTACAATGCAGATGTTTGCTGGAAATTGTAGTTTTTTCTATTATTTTGCGTGTGCGTGTGTGCTAGTTGTTGTGTGTGATGAGGGAGGCAGCACAATAGCATACTACGGGGTATTTACATGGTTAAGCACATATAGAAACCTCTGGGTCATGTTTCTGGCCCTGCACACATACGAGTCGTTAGTTAGTGCATAGGTTTGCCAGCTCTGCATTTCTCTCATTCTCTCACACACATTTCTTTCTGCCATACTTTCTGTACCATTGCAGTGGCCCTTCACTGGCACCATAGTGGTTTGTACCACGACTTTGGTACCATTGAAAGCTGCATTACGAAAAATGAAGGCGCACTCTATCTTTGCTTTCATGAAAGACAAAGACATAAGTAGCATTCCACAACTCAGTGACAAAAATAACTACACCGCCAATAAAAAAAAGTAATTAGGCTTTATATCAAAGCACCTGTGTTGTTGGCAAGAAAAGAAGAACAGAGAGAGCAGCCAAAGAATAATCTGTCAACAGAATTCCCTTTGTCAAAACTGTAATACAAAACTGTGTCTCTCCTGGTGAGAGTCTTGGAGTGATCCTGTAATCGTCCAGTATGTCAACGACAGACAACTCTACAATAGGCCCGTCCGGATCACGCCACTGTCAGCTGACCAGAAGCACCTGACTGACTGACTGGTTGGGTGGCTGTCTGGCGGGGAGACAAGGTCAGAGCAGGGAACCTGGCCCGTGGCAGGAAGGCTCAGTTACTGCTCCTAAGTGGACATTTCCCTCCTGTCAGCTGAACCTGCCCACAACAGAGCCCACTGGAAGAGCCGGTCATTCACCTAACTATGGCCACACAGGAGCTGGTCTACACTGGCTTGTCCTGTGACGGGGTATCCACGACTCACCTGACAGCCCGTATCAAGGTCTTTACTGCTGGTATCACCTCCTCCATGGTCACATCACAATAGGGCTTATCTTCAACATTGTCCTCACCAACCCCTTCCACTGGAGAGAAAACAACAATAAGGTAGTGAGAGAGAGAATATAGACTAGATAGATAGATAGATAGATGTGTGTGCGTACAGTATACATGTGTGTATGTCTACACAGTATACATACGTGTGTGTGTGTGTGTGTGTGTGTGTGTGTGTGTGTGTGTGCCCAACACCCACCTTCTGCAGGTGGTCTGGGTTTGAGGCGGAGGGAGGTGCGGAAGCGTGTGCGGTCGTTGAAGCTCCAGCTCTTCTGCACCTTCCCAGGGCTGGTGGCTTCCGGAACATTCTCCATGCTGGGGGAGTGACGCACATTTGACCCGGGGGGGAGTGGGGACGCTTTGCTCCGGATTGCCTGGGACGAACGGGAATTGTTCATCCTGATCCGGTCTCGGAATCCAATCTTGCTACTGACATAGGATACAGGACAATTAACCTGCTGTGTCAACAAATGAATTGACATTAACATCCTCATCTGGCACTTGGGAGAACTTGACAGGGCTGTGATTTTCCTCATTGACCGTAGTGTCCAGTGGATAACCAAGTCTGGAGTTTAGCAAAGCAGCAGAGGTGCAGCATGTTAGATTACAGTAAATTACCAGAAAGGTCAGTAACATAACATATAGTAGCCATTGACATCCAGTCACAAAGAGACAACAAGAAGACACTATGGTGACCAACAAGCAGACAGAGAAAAGAACACAGAGGGATCTCAGATGATTAGAGAAGACTCAGACATGATGGACAGGCTGATTTAATCAGAAGGGACCAGAGCAAGGTCAAGCAAATTGCACAATGCTGTACTGTCACTAAAAATAAATAAGAATATGAAGATCACAAGCAAATACCGTTGCGCTACGTACAATAGCTACGAGAGGGAAGGGAAGTCATTATGCTAGCTTTATCGCTTTCAAAACCCATGACTCAGAATTGCACGATGCAGAATAAGCCCTACCGTGAGGGTATCTGTTTACAACTGAGAGGACAGCATGTGGCCATTCAAGCCAACTATCCTGACATTAAAGCGAAAGCTATAGAATGCCCTTGAGAAAACAGTACACCCTCTCTGTGGCCACTTACGTGTTATATACGGTCATGGATCGACAAGCCATTCTACAGTGCACATCATGCTTCCAGAGCACGATTTGAGACATGTTGTTCACTCCTGTAGTTTTACGATGATATACTCCTTGTTGTGTGTGTGTGTGTGTGTGTGTGTGTGTGTGTGTGTGTGTGTGTGTGTGTGTGTGTGTGTGTGTGTGCGTGCGCGCTAGCTGGCCATTTAAATGAATATTTAAATAGCTGAGGAGGCATTAGTGGAAATGGCATTTCATATGTTCAAGGTGAAATGCTCAGGTAGACTTTAGAGAGAAGTATGTAGCCCTTTGCTTGCTATTGAAAAACATAATGAAATGATGGGGGATGCAATAAGGTTGAGAAATAAAGCTGAAACCTTTTAAGACATGCAGGGTACAATGTGTGCAGGAAACCAGAAACACTGTAGCCAACGACTGGCAAAAGGGAGCATTAGGGAGCAATGTTTCAGCATGAGTTGTTGTTGATCAACCAGTCAATACCAGGACTGGCATAGCATGCAGGATCATTTGAATCCTTTCTCATAAATGATTGCAGAGCAGGTTTGACTAAAGAAAGCATGCATAAAAGATGTGTCCACTCTGCAGAAAACAGCCATGCCACTGTGTGTGGGAAACTGTGCTGATGAAAAGGCATGGTTGACTTTCAAACCAAACACGTGAAAGTTTCATCACAAAGGTTTGCAGTAACCTTCTGTCCAAAATCCCAAAGTCAAATTCAAACATGCGATGAAGACAGAAAAGCACTGAACTCAGACATCCAATCAAATTAAACCATGACAAATTCAGAAGATTTTCTGTGTTGGCAGGGCATGGTTTATGACTGTCAGTTTCCACAGTGTGAGGGGTTGTTAATGACCATCAGCAGGAGAAACAAAGCTGTTCTCTGAACAGAGCAGATCACGACACCCCTTCATTCTCTCATACAGCAACGGGTCAAAGAGTTTGGGGCCAGAGCAGAGTGAGAATCCCATTCCCGAATATCAACTTATATTATTTTATTTATTATTATATATATATATATACACAGTATGTTTATCCAATGTACAATTAATTATTTTCCCTCTCACTATATTCCAACTCGATTGGCTGAAACTAAACTACCCAAAAAGGACATTGAGTAAGACACACACGAACAAACACACACTGCACTGGGCCCAAAGGCATTGAGAAGGGGGTGTGTGAGAGGGTGCGGCAGGGTGCGGCGGGGGGCGGGGGTGCTGGTGTGTCCCGTGCGCAGGCATGTTGCCGTGGATACCTCTGCTTGCGGCCAGCGTGAATCCGGAAGAGACCTCGCTTTTTAGAGAGGAGCTGACTGAGGAGACACACAAGGCAGAGGGACAGAGGGTGAGGGACGGTGAGGTGAGGAAAGGAGGAGAGGAGGAAAGGAGGAGAGGAGGGGTCCACCTGCCTATGCAGCAGTTTGCTGATAAAGGTGAAGGGTGGGATAACAGGTGCTGCGTCTCAATAGTCCAAAAATAGCTTCTTCCCTTCCCTCACACTTGTACATGTTCCTCTTAGGACTTTTCCACATCTTGCTTTAATCCATCCTGTTTTCAGTGATGAGAAGGTAAGGAGAGTTCACTTCAGACTATTAAGAAGCACCCATTGGGGAGGTGAGGAGTAGGGGTGGAGTGTGTTGAGTTGGGGACACACGGTAGGCAGGGAGTGAGCATGCAGAAGTAGTGTTAAACTAGAGTATACCCATTAGAATAGAGCCTTCCTTCCATGTATGTCTATGACAGCAAAACTTCACTATGGACATCCTTATCCACAGTGTTACCATTGCTTAGGAGGCACACTGGCGTTAATGTGTGTTACAGAGAAGGCTGGTGGAGGTAGAAATCGGAGGACAGGCTCATTGTAATGCATGGAACGGAGTGAGGAATCGTATCAGACCCGTGGTATCAGACATGCAACGCTATTTAATCTGAAGTATACTACACGTCACTTGGTTAAGTGCTGTATAGGGAAAGATATTTCATTGGAAAATCCACAAGACATCCTCATAAGACATGTTCGCTCACCACGGCAGCGACATAGCAAGGGCACACACACACACACACACACACAAAGACCGACTCACACGCCAAGAACAAACCTGCACGGGACGTCTGCCTTCCTGAGAGCAGGGTAGATGGAGGCATGACATGGTAAAGACACGATTGAAAATAGAAAGAGAGAGAGAGAGAGAGAGAGAGAGAGAGAAAAGACAGGGGGGGGGGAGAATGCAGAAGGTGACGAAGGAGTTGACATGAAGATGAAGCAGACAGTGGTCAATGAGGCAGATGGCATGGAGCAGCAGACGCAACAGGACACAAAGCAGGTCTCAGATCTGTGTTAGTGACAGTCGATTAGATACAGAACAGCACATCCACACTGGAAAACACAGACCCAGGGACAGCCAGCTTTGAGTTTGATATTTCATTGTGAAACCAGTCGTCTTGATATCATGTTACATGGCAGTCTGATGTTCCTGACTAGTCTGTCTTTGTTAAGTAGATTGAAGTCAACAATGTTGTCCTATGGGCCCTGTTTGAGTGTTGTCTGTGTATGATTCTACGGTGAGTGTATGACCTCCATGAGAGTCAGAGTAAGTCTGTGTGTGTGTGTGTGTGTCCGTGTGTGTGTGTGTGTGTGTGTGTGTGTGAGAGTGAGGTGACTGTATTCTATTGCTCAAGGGAACATAGCTACCATGTTTAGTAGTAATGACTCCCTTATAGAATGAACAGTGTGTGTGTGTGTGTGTGTGTGTGTATGAGAGCATGGCCATGTCATGAGCGTACCTGTCCCCCGACAGGTAGGGGGAGCTGTAGGGCCGCAGCCCGGACAGCAGCACGTTGTAGGAGTTGTGAAGGACCTTCTTGGCGCTACGCTGTCGTTGAAGGTGACTGAACAGAAGCGTCAGTTCTCTGACCCCACGTGCACATCAAAAACAAAACAAACAAAAACAACGACAAAAGAATAAACTCATAAAAAGGCGGACTAATTAATGGCCAAAACTTAAAAGGAGGGGAAAGACTGCATGACTTGTACTGTATATCAATCATGAAGATGAAGACATAGAAATATTGAAGGTTCTATTAACAATTGTTACAGAGGCAACCAAAGACCAGGTACTGTAAATCACACAAATGCATTTCCAAGTCAACATTTCCCCTCCTTTTAAACAAACAAAATTAGTAAAATTAATATGTAAATGCTTAATATAAGAAAACTGTGTGGAGAACATAATCTGTATATCATCAGTGGCAGCATTAAAATTTTTGAGGCCCAAGGACGTAATCATAAGACGGAATGCCCCACTATTTTGATTTGTTAGCCAAGAGAGATACCTACTACCACCATTTCACCCACTAATGCCACCACTGATCAACAAAACAAATAAGTAAGTGATCACCTTTGGGTGTGACTGACATTGTGTGTGTGTGTGTGTGTGTGTGTGTGTGTGTGTGTGTGTGTGTGTGTGTGTGTGTGTGTGTGTGTGTGGGCGGATTATGGCAGTAGACTGACATACCTTATGTAGAGTAGCCTACACAAGTGAAAATCATGAAACCACATTCTTTCTGGGTGAGATGCATAGACAGACAAACAGGTATTTTATTGAGGAAGTCCAAGGGTTGGTTGACTAGTCAGCTGTCCACACAACATTTTATTATTATTTGCCACACAGCAGCACAGTAGGAGAGGAGTCCTTACCTGAAGGACGGGAGCATGCTGTCATAGAAGTACCACGTGGCAGTCAGATAGGAGTGCTGAGCATCAGTGGAATAGAGACGCCAAGCAGCCTGTAGACAGACAGACAACAGACACACATCACCGACATCGCACACAGACAGACAGACAGACAGACAGACAGACAGACAGACAGACACATCACCAACATTGCACACATACAGACAGAACACATATAGACAGAGAGACATCACCGACATTGCACACATACAGACAGACAGACAGACAGACATCACCGACATCGCACACATACAGACAGACAGACACATCACCGACATCGCACACATACACAAACATCACACACAGAAACAGTTGAATATGGGTAATAATAACATTTTCGAAAATAGCACAGCTAAGAACTGTGGACTTTCTTTAACAGCACAACCCAGAACTGTGCTACATTACATTACCTGTATCAGGTTGGCAGCAGGAGTCCTCCTCTTCTCAAAGTGCTTCTGTCTGTGCTGCTCCTGCACCTTCAGGGCAAAGCCTGACCCCAGGATGCCCTGTGAGAGAGGTCAAAGGTCAGAGGGTCGGTCAGAGATGAAGGACCAGCGCTGATTGGCTAGGAGGGGAAATGACAGTGCTTTGAGCAAATGAAGGAGACTCACAGCAGGTAGGGCAAAGAAGGACACTCCCAGAAGAGCGAAGCCGGCCGCCAGGAGTCGCCCCAGCCAGGTACGAGGGGTCTTGTCACCGTAGCCAATAGTGGTGAGTGTTATCTGGGTGTATAAACACACACACACACACATATTTATGTGGATACTTTCAATAAAAGCCTATCTGTGACAATACAGTGCAACTGTTGGTCAGTCTGTCAATGTGCAGTTCTCACCGTTCCCCACCAGAGGGAGTCTGCATATGTGTTGAACTCTGTGTTGACATCCTTCTCTGCCAGGTACACCAAGAAGGAGGCAAAGATCAGGACCAGGAAGCCGATATACCACGCTGTGATCAGTTCCTGAAAGCGATGAGCGAGAGAGAGAGAGAGAAAGAAAAAGGGAGAGACAGATTGTCTATCTTTATTATCATCAATAAA
>NC_139665.1:23365225-23520047 GCF_951799395.1 Argentina silus
GCTTGTGTTTTTTAGGCCTTTGCAAGCTATCGGAAGTGTGTGCGCGGCAGGAGAGACAAATCCATGTTTTCGCGCCTTTTTTTCCAATTTCAAGGTCGAAAAACACATAGGCCCCAAAATGAAAGAAACGGCTGGCGCGCCAAAACTATGGCTTCAAACTTGATGAAAACAGTCTCTCCCATAATAACTCACGGGCTGCTTGTGTTTTTTAGGCCTTTGCAAGCTATCGGAAGTGTGTGCGCGGCAGGAGAGACAAATCCATGTTTTCGCGCCTTTTTTGCGATTTCAAGGTCGAAAAACACATAGGCCCCAAAATGAAAGAAACGGCTGGCGCGCCAAAACTATGGCTTCAAACTTGATGAAAACAGTCTCTCCCATAATAACTCACGGGCTGCTTGTGTTTTTTAGGCCTTTGCAAGCTATCGGAAGTGTGTGCGCGGCAGGAGAGACAAATCCATGTTTTCGCGCCTTTTTTGCGATTTCCAGGTCGAAAAACACACAGACCCCAAAAATAAAGAAACGGCTGTCCAGCCAAAACTGAGGCTTCAAACTTGATGAAAACAGTCTCTCCCACAATAACTCAAGGGCCGCTTGTGTTTTTTAGGCCTTCGCAAGCTATCGGAAGTGTGTGCGCGGCAGGAGAGACAAATCCATGTTTTCGCGCATTTTTTGCGATTTCAAGGTCGAAAAACACATAGGCCCCAAAATGAAAGAAACGGCTGCCGCGCCAAAACTATGGCTTCAAACTTGATGAAAACAGTCTCTCCCATAATAACTCACGGGCTGCTTGTGTTTTTTAGGCCTTTGCAAGCTATCGGAAGTGAGTGCGCGGCAGGAGAGACAAATCCATGTTTTCGCGCCTTTTTTGCGATTTCAAGGTCGAAAAACACACAGAACCCAAAAATAAAGAAACGGCTGTCCAGCCAAAACTGAGGCTTCAAACTTGATGAAAACAGTCTCTCCCACAATAACTCAAGGGCCGCTTGTGTTTTTTAGGCCTTCGCAAGCTATCAGAAGTGTGTGCGCGGCAGGAGAGACAAATCCATGTTTTCGCGCCTTTTTTGCGATTTCAAGGTCGAAAAACACATAGGCCCCAAAATGAAAGCAACGGCTGTCCAGCCAAAACTGAGGCTTCAAACTTGATGAAAACAGTCTCACCCACAATAACTCAAGGGCCGCTTGTGTTTTTTAGGCCTTTGCAAGCTATCGGAAGTGTGTGCGCGGCAGGAGAGACAAATCCATGTTTTCGCGCCTTTTTTGCGATTTCAAGGTCGAAAAACACATAGGCCCCAAAATGAAAGAAACGGCTGGCGCGCCAAAACTATGGCTTCAAACTTGATGAAAACAGTCTCTCCCATATTAACTCACGGGCTGATTGTGTTTTTTAGGCCTTCGCAAGCTATCGGAAGTGTGTGCGCAGCAGGAGAGACAAATCTATGTTTTCGCGCCTGTTTTGCCATTTCCAGGTCGAAAAACACACAGACCCCAAAAATAAAGAAACGGCTGTCCAGCCAAAACTGAGGCTTCAAACTTGATGAAAACAGTCTCTCCCACAATAACTCAAGGGCCGCTTGTGTTATTTAGGCCTTCGCAAGCTATCGGAAGTGTGTGCGCGGCAGGAGAGACAAATCCATGTTTTTGCGCATTTTTTGCGATTTCAAGGTCGAAAAACACATAGGCCCCAAAATGAAAGAAACGGCTGCCGCGCCAAAACTATGGCTTCAAACTTGATGAAAACAGTCTCTCCCATATTAACTCACGGGCTGATTGTGTTTTTTAGGCCTTCGCAAGCTATCGGAAGTGTGTGCGCAGCAGGAGAGACAAATCTATGTTTTCGCGCCTTTTTTTTCATTTCCAGGTCGAAAAACACATAGAACCCAAAAATAAAGAAACGGCTGTCCAGCCAAAACTGAGGCTTCAAACTTGATGAAAACAGTCTCTCCCACAATAACTCAAGGGCCGCTTGTGTTTTTTAGGCCTTCGCAAGCTATCGGAAGTGTGTGCGCGGCAGGAGAGACAAATCCATGTTTTCGTGCATTTTTTGCGATTTCAAGGTCTAAAAACACATAGGCCCCAAAATGAAAGAAACGGCTGCCGCGCCAAAACTATGGCTTCAAACTTGATGAAAACAGTCTCTCCCATAATAACTCACGGGCTGCTTGTGTTTTTTAGGCCTTTGCAAGCTATCGGAAGTGTGTGCGCGGCAGGAGAGACAAATCCATGTTTTCGAGCATTTTTTGCGATTTCAAGGTCGAAAAACACATAGGCCCCAAAATGAAAGAAACGGCTGGCGCGCCAAAACTATGGCTTCAAACTTGATGAAAACAGTCTCTCCCATAATAACTCACGGGCTGCTTGTGTTTTTTAGGCCTTTGCAAGCTATTGGAAGTGTGTGCGCGGCAGGAGAGACAAATCTATGTTTTCGCGCCTTTTTTGCGATTTCAAGGTTGAAAAACACATAGGCCCCAAAATGAAAGAAACGGCTGCCGCGCCAAAACTATGGCTTCAATCTTGATGAAAACAGTCTCTCCCATAATAACTCACGGGCCGCTTGTGTTTTTTAGGCCTTTGCAAGCTATCGGAAGTGTGTGCGCGGCAGGAGAGACAAATCCATGTTTTCGCGCCTTTTTTGCGATTTCAAGGTCGAAAAACACATAGGCCCCAAAATGAAAGAAACGGCTGGGGCGCCAAAACTATGGCTTGAAACTTGATGAAAACAGTCTCTCCCATAATAACTCAAGGGCTGCTTGTGTTTTTTAGGCCTTTGCAAGCTATCGGAAGTGTGTGCGCGGCAGGAGAGACAAATCCATGTTTTCGCGCCTTTTTTGCGATTTCAAGGTCGAAAAACACATAGGCCCCAAAATGAAAGAAACGGCTGGCGCGCCAAAACTATGGCTTCAAACTTGATGAAAACAGTCTCTCCCATATTAACTCACGGGCTGATTGTGTTTTTTAGGCCTTCGCAAGCTATCGGAAGTGTGTGCGCAGCAGGAGAGACAAATCTATGTTTTCGCGCCTGTTTTGCCATTTCCAGGTCGAAAAACACACAGACCCCAAAAATAAAGAAACGGCTGTCCAGCCAAAACTGAGGCTTCAAACTTGATGAAAACAGTCTCTCCCACAATAACTCAAGGGCCGCTTGTGTTTTTTAGGCCTTCGCAAGCTATCGGAAGTGTGTGCGCGGCAGGAGAGACAAATCCATGTTTTTGCGCATTTTTTGCGATTTCAAGGTCGAAAAACACATAGGCCCCAAAATGAAAGAAACGGCTGCCGCGCCAAAACTATGGCTTCAAACTTGATGAAAACAGTCTCTCCCATATTAACTCACGGGCTGATTGTGTTTTTTAGGCCTTCGCAAGCTATCGGAAGTGTGTGCGCAGCAGGAGAGACAAATCTATGTTTTCGCGCCTTTTTTGCCATTTCCAGGTCGAAAAACACACAGAACCCAAAAATAAAGCAACGGCTGTCTAGCCAAAACTGAGGCTTCAAACTTGATGAAAACTGTCTCTCCCACAATAACTCAAGGGCCGCTTGTGTTTTTTAGGCCTTTGCAAGCTATCGGAAGTGTGTGCGTGGCAGGAGAGACAAATCCATGTTTTCGCGCCTTTTTTACGATTTCAAGGTCGAAAAACACATAGGCCCCAAAATGAAAGAAACGGCTGGCGCGCCAAAACTATGGCTTCAAACTTGATGAAAACAGTCTCTCCCATAATAACTCACGGGCTGCTTGTGTTTTTTAGGCCTTTGCAAGCTATCGGAAGTGTGTGCGCGGCAGGAGAGACAAATCCATGTTTTCGCGCCTTTGTTGCGATTTCAAGGTCGAAAAACACATAGGCCCCAAAATGAAAGAAACGGCTGCCGCGCCAAAACTATGGCTTCAAACTTGATGAAAACAGTCTCTCCCATATTAACTCACGGGCTGATTGTGTTTTTTAGGCCTTCACAAGCTATCGGAAGTGTGTGCGCAGCAGGAGAGACAAATCTATGTTTTCGCGCCTGTTTTGCCATTTCCAGGTCGAAAAACACACAGACCCCAAAAATAAAGAAACGGCTGTCCAGCCAAAACTGAGGCTTCAAACTTGATGAAAACTGTCTCTCCCACAATAACTCAAGGGCCGCTTGTGTTTTTTAGGCCTTTGCAAGCTATCGGAAGTGTGTGCGTGGCAGGAGAGACAAATCCATGTTTTCGCGCCTTTTTTGCGATTTCAAGGTCGAAAAACACATAGGCCCCAAAATGAAAGAAACGGCTGGCGCGCCAAAACTATGGCTTCAAACTTGATGAAAACAGTCTCTCCCATAATAACTCACGGGCTGCTTGTGTTTTTTAGGCCTTTGCAAGCTATCGGAAGTGTGTGCGCGGCAGGAGAGACAAATCCATGTTTTCGCGCCTTTTTTGCGATTTCAAGGTCGAAAAACACATAGGCCCCAAAATGAAAGAAACGGCTGCCGCGCCAAAACTATGGCTTCAAACTTGATGAAAACAGTCTCTCCCATATTAACTCACGGGCTGATTGTGTTTTTTAGGCCTTCACAAGCTATCGGAAGTGTGTGCGCAGCAGGAGAGACAAATCTATGTTTTCGCGCCTGTTTTGCCATTTCCAGGTCGAAAAACACACAGACCCCAAAAATAAAGAAACGGCTGTCCAGCCAAAACTGAGGCTTCAAACTTGATGAAAACAGTCTCTCCCAAAATAACTCAAGGGCCGCTTGTGTTTTTTAGGCCTTCGCAAGCTATCGGAAGTGTGTGCGCGGCAGTAGAGACAAATCCATGTTTTTGCACCTTTTTTGCGATTTCAAGGTCGAAAAACACATAGGCCCCAAAATGAAAGAAACGGCTGCCGCGCCAAAACTATGGCTTCAAACTTGATGAAAACAGTCTCTCCCATAATAACTCACGGGCTGCTTGTGTTTTTTAGGCCTTTGCAAGCTATCGGAAGTGTGTGCGCGGCAGGAGAGACAAATCCATGTTTTCGCGCCTTTTTTGCGATTTCAAGGTCGAAAAACACATAGGCCCCAAAATGAAAGAAACGGCTGCCGCGCCAAAACTATGGCTTCAAACTTGATGAAAACAGTCTCTCCCATATTAACTCACGGGCTGATTGTGTTTTTTAGGCCTTCGCAAGCTATCGGAAGTGTGTGCGCAGCAGGAGAGACAAATCTATGTTTTCGCGCCTTTTTTGCCATTTCCAGGTCGAAAAACACACAGACCCCAAAAATAAAGAAACGGCTGTCCAGCCAAAACTGAGGCTTCAAACTTGATGAAAACAGTCTCTCCCAAAATAACTCAAGGGCCGCTTGTGTTTTTTAGGCCTTCGCAAGCTATCGGAAGTGTGTGCGCGGCAGTAGAGACAAATCCATGTTTTAGCGCATTTTTTGCGATTTCATGGTCGAAAAACACATAGGCCCCAAAATGAAAGAAACGGCTGCCGCGCCAAAACTATGGCTTCAAACTTGATGAAAACAGTCTCTCCCATAATAACTCACGGGCTGCTTGTGTTTTTTAGGCCTTTGCAAGCTATCGGAAGTGTGTGCGCGGCAGGAGAGACAAATCCATGTTTTCGCGCCTTTTTTGCCATTTCCAGGTCGAAAAACACATAGGCCCCAAAATGAAAGAAACGGCTGGCGCGCCAAAACTATGGCTTCAAACTTGATGAAAACAGTCTCTCCCATATTAACTCACGGGCTGATTGTGTTTTTTAGGCCTTCGCAAGCTATCGGAAGTGTGTGCGCAGCAGGAGAGACAAATCTATGTTTTCGCGCCTTTTTTGCCATTTCCAGGTCGAAAAACACACAGACCCCAAAAATAAAGAAACGGCTGTCCAGCCAAAACTGAGGCTTCAAACTTGATGAAAACAGTCTCTCCCAAAATAACTCAAGGGCCGCTTGTGTTTTTTAGGCCTTCGCAAGCTATCGGAAGTGTGTGCGCGGCAGTAGAGACAAATCCATGTTTTAGCGCATTTTTTGCGATTTCATGGTCGAAAAACACATAGGCCCCAAAATGAAAGAAACGGCTGCCGCGCCAAAACTATGGCTTCAAACTTGATGAAAACAGTCTCTCCCATAATAACTCACGGGCTGCTTGTGTTTTTTAGGCCTTTGCAAGCTATCGGAAGTGTGTGCGCGGCAGGAGAGACAAATCCATGTTTTCGCGCCTTTTTTGCGATTTCAAGGTCGAAAAACACATAGGCCCCAAAATGAAAGAAACGGCTGGCGCGCCAAAACTATGGCTTCAAACTTGATGAAAACAGTCTCTCCCATAATAACTCACGGGCTGCTTGTGTTTTTTAGGCCTTTGCAAGCTATCGGAAGTGTGTGCGCGGCAGGAGAGACAAATCCATGTTTTCGCGCCTTTTTTGCGATTTCAAGGTCGAAAAACACATAGGCCCCAAAATGAAAGAAACGGATGGCGCGCCAAAACTATGGCTTCAAACTTGAGGAAAACAGTCTCTCCCATAATAACTCACGGGCTGCTTGTGTTTTTTAGGCTTTTGCAAGCTATCAGAAGTGTGTGCGCGGCAGGAGAGACAAATCCATGTTTTCGCGCCTTTTTTGCGATTTCCAGGTCGAAAAACACACAGACCCCAAAAATAAAGAAACGGCTGTCCAGCCAAAACTGAGGCTTCAAACTTGATGAAAACAGTCTCTCCCACAATAACTCAATGGCCGCTTGTGTTTTTTAGGTCTTCGCAAGCTATCGGAAGTGTGTGCGCGGCAGGAGAGACAAATCCATGTTTTCGCGCATTTTTTGCGATTTCAAGGTCGAAAAACACATAGGCCCCAAAATGAAAGAAACGGCTGCCGCGCCAAAACTATGGCTTCAAACTTGATGAAAACAGTCTCTCCCATATTAACTCACGGGCTGATTGTGTTTTTTAGGCCTTCGCAAGCTATCGAGAGTGTGTGCGCAGCAGGAGAGACAAATCTATGTTTTCGCGCCTGTTTTGCCATTTCCAGGTCGAAAAACACACAGACCCCAAAAATAAAGAAACGGCTGTCCAGCCAAAACTGAGGCTTCAAACTTGATGAAAACAGTCTCTCCCACAATAACTCAAGGGCCGCTTGTGTTTTTTAGGCCTTCGCAAGCTATCGGAAGTGTGTGCGCGGCAGGAGAGACAAATCCATGTTTTCGCGCATTTTTTGCGATTTCAAGGTCGAAAAACACATAGGCCCCAAAATGAAAGAAACGGCTGCCGCGCCAAAACTATGGCTTCAAACTTGATGAAAACAGTCTCTCCCATAATAACTCACGGGCTGCTTGTGTTTTTTAGGCCTTTGCAAGCTATCGGAAGTGTGTGCGCGGCAGGAGAGACAAATCCATGTTTTCGCGCCTTTTTTGCGATTTCAAGGTCGAAAAACACATAGGCCCCAAAATGAAAGAAACGGCTGGCGCGCCAAAACTATGGCTTCAAACTTGATGAAAACAGTCTCTCCCATAATAACTCACGGGCTGCTTGTGTTTTTTAGGCCTTTGCAAGCTATCGGAAGTGTGTGCGCGGCAGGAGAGACAAATCCATGTTTTCGCGCCTTTTTTGCGATTTCAAGGTCGAAAAACACATAGGCCCCAAAATGAAAGAAACGGATGGCGCGCCAAAACTATGGCTTCAAACTTGAGGAAAACAGTCTCTCCCATAATAACTCACGGGCTGCTTGTGTTTTTTAGGCTTTTGCAAGCTATCAGAAGTGTGTGCGCGGCAGGAGAGACAAATCCATGTTTTCGCGCCTTTTTTGCGATTTCCAGGTCGAAAAACACACAGACCCCAAAAATAAAGAAACGGCTGTCCAGCCAAAACTGAGGCTTCAAACTTGATGAAAACAGTCTCTCCCACAATAACTCAATGGCCGCTTGTGTTTTTTAGGTCTTCGCAAGCTATCGGAAGTGTGTGCGCGGCAGGAGAGACAAATCCATGTTTTCGCGCATTTTTTGCGATTTCAAGGTCGAAAAACACATAGGCCCCAAAATGAAAGAAACGGCTGCCGCGCCAAAACTATGGCTTCAAACTTGATGAAAACAGTCTCTCCCATATTAACTCACGGGCTGATTGTGTTTTTTAGGCCTTCGCAAGCTATCGAGAGTGTGTGCGCAGCAGGAGAGACAAATCTATGTTTTCGCGCCTGTTTTGCCATTTCCAGGTCGAAAAACACACAGACCCCAAAAATAAAGAAACGGCTGTCCAGCCAAAACTGAGGCTTCAAACTTGATGAAAACAGTCTCTCCCACAATAACTCAAGGGCCGCTTGTGTTTTTTAGGCCTTCGCAAGCTATCGGAAGTGTGTGCGCGGCAGGAGAGACAAATCCATGTTTTCGCGCATTTTTTGCGATTTCAAGGTCGAAAAACACATAGGCCCCAAAATGAAAGAAACGGCTGCCGCGCCAAAACTATGGCTTCAAACTTGATGAAAACAGTCTCTCCCATAATAACTCACGGGCTGCTTGTGTTTTTTAGGCCTTTGCAAGCTATCGGAAGTGTGTGCGCGGCAGGAGAGACAAATCCATGTTTTCGCGCCTTTTTTGCCATTTCCAGGTCGAAAAACACATAGGCCCCAAAATGAAAGAAACGGCTGGCGCGCCAAAACTATGGCTTCAAACTTGATGAAAACAGTCTCTCCCATATTAACTCACGGGCTGATTGTGTTTTTTAGGCCTTCGCAAGCTATCGGAAGTGTGTGCGCAGCAGGAGAGACAAATCTATGTTTTCGCGCCTTTTTTTCATTTCCAGGTCGAAAAACACACAGAACCCAAAAATAAAGAAACGGCTGTCCAGCCAAAACTGAGGCTTCAAACTTGATGAAAACAGTCTCTCCCACAATAACTCAAGGGCCGCTTGTGTTTTTTAGGCCTTCGCAAGCTATCAGAAGTGTGTGCGCGGCAGGAGAGACAAATCCATGTTTTTGCGCATTTTTTGCGATTTCAAGGTCGAAAAACACATAGGCCCCAAAATGAAAGAAACGGCTGGCGCGCCAAAACTATGGCTTCAAACTTGATGAAAACAGTCTCTCCCATAATAACTCACGGGCTGCTTGTGTTTTTTAGGCCTTTGCAAGCTATCGGAAGTGTGTGCGCGGCAGGAGAGACAAATCCATGTTTTCGCGCCTTTTTTGCCATTTCCAGGTCGAAAAACACATAGGCCCCAAAATGAAAGAAACGGCTGGCGCGCCAAAACTATGGCTTCAAACTTGATGAAAACAGTCTCTCCCATATTAACTCACGGGCTGATTGTGTTTTTTAGGCCTTCGCAAGCTATCGGAAGTGTGTGCGCAGCAGGAGAGACAAATCTATGTTTTCGCGCCTTTTTTTCATTTCCAGGTCGAAAAACACACAGAACCCAAAAATAAAGAAACGGCTGTCCAGCCAAAACTGAGGCTTCAAACTTGATGAAAACAGTCTCTCCCACAATAACTCAAGGGCCGCTTGTGTTTTTTAGGCCTTCGCAAGCTATCAGAAGTGTGTGCGCGGCAGGAGAGACAAATCCATGTTTTTGCGCATTTTTTGCGATTTCAAGGTCGAAAAACACATAGGCCCCAAAATGAAAGAAACGGCTGGCGCGCCAAAACTATGGCTTCAAACTTGATGAAAACAGTCTCTCCCATAATAACTCACGGGCTGCTTGTGTTTTTTAGGCCTTTGCAAGCTATCGGAAGTGTGTGCGCGGCAGGAGAGACAAATCCATGTTTTCGCGCCTTTTTTGCGATTTCAAGGTCGAAAAACACATAGGCCCCAAAATGAAAGAAACGGCTGGCGCGCCAAAACTATGGCTTCAAACTTGATGAAAACAGTCTCTCCCATATTAACTCACGGGCTGATTGTGTTTTTTAGGCCTTCGCAAGCTATCGGAAGTGTGTGCGCGGCAGGAGAGACAAATCCATGTTTTCGCGCCTGTTTTGCCATTTCCAGGTCGAAAAACACACAGACCCCAAAATGAAAGAAACGGCTGCCGCGCCAAAACTATGGCTTCAAACTTGATGAAAACAGTCTCTCCCATAATAACTCACGGGCTGCTTGTGTTTTTTAGGCCTTTGCAAGCTATCGGAAGTGTGTGCGCGGCAGGAGAGACAAATCCATGTTTTCGCGCCTTTTTTGCGATTTCAAGGTCGAAAAACACATAGGCCCCAAAATGAAAGAAACGGCTGGCGCGCCAAAACTATGGCTTCAAACTTGATGAAAACAGTCTCTCCCATATTAACTCACGGGCTGATTGTGTTTTTTAGGCCTTCGCAAGCTATCGGAAGTGTGTGCGCAGCAGGAGAGACAAATCTATGTTTTCGCGCCTTTTTTTCATTTCCAGGTCGAAAAACACACAGAACCCAAAAATAAAGAAACGGCTGTCCAGCCAAAACTGAGGCTTCAAACTTGATGAAAACAGTCTCTCCCACAATAACTCAAGGGCCGCTTGTGTTTTTTAGGCCTTCGCAAGCTATCGGAAGTGTGTGCGCGGCAGGAGAGACAAATCCATGTTTTCGCGCCTGTTTTGCCATTTCCAGGTCGAAAAACACACAGACCCCAAAATGAAAGAAACGGCTGCCGCGCCAAAACTATGGCTTCAAACTTGATGAAAACAGTCTCTCCCATAATAACTCACGGGCTGCTTGTGTTTTTTAGGCCTTTGCAAGCTATCGGAAGTGTGTGCGCGGCAGGAGAGACAAATCCATGTTTTCGCGCCTTTTTTGCGATTTCAAGGTCGAAAAACACATAGGCCCCAAAATGAAAGAAACGGCTGGCGCGCCAAAACTATGGCTTCAAACTTGATGAAAACAGTCTCTCCCATATTAACTCACGGGCTGATTGTGTTTTTTAGGCCTTCGCAAGCTATCGGAAGTGTGTGCGCAGCAGGAGAGACAAATCTATGTTTTCGCGCCTTTTTTTCATTTCCAGGTCGAAAAACACACAGAACCCAAAAATAAAGAAACGGCTGTCCAGCCAAAACTGAGGCTTCAAACTTGATGAAAACAGTCTCTCCCACAATAACTCAAGGGCCGCTTGTGTTTTTTAGGCCTTCGCAAGCTATCGGAAGTGTGTGCGCGGCAGGAGAGACAAATCCATGTTTTCGCGCATTTTTTGCGATTTCAAGGTCGAAAAACACATAGGCCCCAAAATGAAAGAAACGGCTGCCGCGCCAAAACTATGGCTTCAAACTTGATGAAAACAGTCTCTCCCATAATAACTCACGGGCTGCTTGTGTTTTTTAGGCCTTTGCAAGCTATCGGAAGTGTGTGCGCGGCAGGAGAGACAAATCCATGTTTTCGCGCCTTTTTTGCGATTTCAAGGTCGAAAAACACATAGGCCCCAAAATGAAAGAAACGGCTGGCGCGCCAAAACTATGGCTTCAAACTTGATGAAAACAGTCTCTCCCATATTAACTCACGGGCTGATTGTGTTTTTTAGGCCTTCGCAAGCTATCGGAAGTGTGTGCGCAGCAGGAGAGACAAATCTATGTTTTCGCGCCTTTTTTTCATTTCCAGGTCGAAAAACACACAGAACCCAAAAATAAAGAAACGGCTGTCCAGCCAAAACTGAGGCTTCAAACTTGATGAAAACAGTCTCTCCCACAATAACTCAAGGGCCGCTTGTGTTTTTTAGGCCTTCGCAAGCTATCAGAAGTGTGTGCGCGGCAGGAGAGACAAATCCATGTTTTTGCGCATTTTTTGCGATTTCAAGGTCGAAAAACACATAGGCCCCAAAATGAAAGAAACGGCTGGCGCGCCAAAACTATGGCTTCAAACTTGATGAAAACAGTCTCTCCCATAATAACTCACGGGCTGCTTATGTTTTTTAGGCCTTTGCAAGCTATCGGAAGTGTGTGCGCGGCAGGAGAGACAAATCCATGTTTTCGCGCCTTTTTTGCGATTTCAAGGTCGAAAAACACATAGGCCCCAAAATGAAAGAAACGGCTGGCGCGCCAAAACTATGGCTTCAAACTTGAGGAAAACAGTCTCTCCCATAATAACTCACGGGCTGCTTGTGTTTTTTAGGCCTTTGCAAGTTATCGGAAGTGTGTGCGCGGCAGGAGAGACAAATCCATGTTTTCGCGCCTTTTTTGCGATTTCAATGTCGAAAAACACATAGGCCCCAAAATGAAAGAAACGGCTGGCGCGCCAAAACTATGGCTTCAAACTTGATGAAAACAGTCTCTCCCATAATAACTCACGGGCTGCTTGTGTTTTTTAGGCCTTTGCAAGCTATCGGAAGTGTGTGCGCGGCAGGAGAGACAAATCCATGTTTTCGCGCCTTTTTTGCGATTTCCAGGTCGAAAAACACACAGACCCCAAAAATAAAGAAACGGCTGTCCAGCCAAAACTGAGGCTTCAAACTTGATGAAAACAGTCTCTCCCACAATAACTCAATGGCCGCTTGTGTTTTTTAGGCCTTCGCAAGCTATCGGAAGTGTGTGCGCGGCAGTAGAGACAAATCCATGTTTTCGCGCATTTTCTGCGATTTCAAGGTCGAAAAACACATAGGCCCCAAAATGAAAGAAACGGCTGCCGCGCCAAAACTATGGCTTCAAACTTGATGAAAACAGTCTCTCCCATATTAACTCACGGGCTGATTGTGTTTTTTAGGCCTTCGCAAGCTATCGGAAGTGTGTGCGCAGCAGGAGAGACAAATCTATGTTTTCGCGCCTGTTTTGCCATTTCCAGGTCGAAAAACACACAGACCCCAAAAATAAAGAAACGGCTGTCCAGCCAAAACTGAGGCTTCAAACTTGATGAAAACAGTCTCTCCCACAATAACTCAAGGGCCGCTTGTGTTTTTTAGGCCTTCGCAAGCTATCGGAAGTGTGTGCGCGGCAGGAGAGACAAATCCATGTTTTCGCGCATTTTTTGCGATTTCAAGGTCGAAAAACACATAGGCCCCAAAATGAAAGAAACGGCTGCCGCGCCAAAACTATGGCTTCAAACTTGATGAAAACAGTCTCTCCCACAATAACTCAAGGGCCGCTTGTGTTTTTTAGGCCTTTGCAAGCTATCGGAAGTGTGTGCGCGGCAGTAGAGACAAATCCATGTTTTCGCGCATTTTTTGCGATTTCAAGGTCGAAAAACACATAGGCCCCAAAATGAAAGAAACGGCTGCCGCGCCAAAACTATGGCTTCAAACTTGATGAAAACAGTCTCTCCCATAATAACTCACGGGCTGCTTGTTTTTTTTTTAGGCCTTTGCAAGCTATCGGAAGTGTGTGCGCGGCAGGAGAGACAAATCCATGTTTTCGCGCCTTTTTTGCGATTTCAAGGTCGAAAAACACATAGGCCCCAAAATGAAAGAAACGGCTGGCGCGCCAAAACTATGGCTTCAAACTTGATGAAAACAGTCTCTCCCATAATAACTCACGGGCTGCTTGTGTTTTTTAGGCCTTTGCAAGCTATCGGAAGTGTGTGCGCGGCAGGAGAGACAAATCCATGTTTTCGCGCCTTTTTTGCGATTTCCAGGTCGAAAAACACACAGACCCCAAAAATAAAGAAACGGCTGTCCAGCCAAAACTATGGCTTCAAACTTGATGAAAACAGTCTCTCCCATAATAACTCACAGGCTGCTTGTGTTTTTTAGGCCTTTGCAAGCTATCGGAAGTGTGTGCGCGGCAGGAGAGACAAATCCATGTTTTCACGCCTTTTTTGCGATTTCAAGGTCGAAAAACACATAGGCCCCAAAATGAAAGAAACGGCTGGCGCGCCAAAACTATGGCTTCAAACTTGATGAAAACAGTCTCTCCCATATTAACTCACGGGCTGATTGTGTTTTTTAGGCCTTCGCAAGCTATCGGAAGTGTGTGCGCAGCAGGAGAGACAAATCTATGTTTTCGCGCCTGTTTTGCCATTTCCAGGTCGAAAAACACACAGACCCCAAAAATAAAGAAACGGCTGTCCAGCCAAAACTGAGGCTTCAAACTTGATGAAAACAGTCTCTCCCACAATAACTCAAGGGCCGCTTGTGTTTTTTAGGCCTTCGCAAGCTATCGGAAGTGTGTGCGCGGCAGGAGAGACAAATCCATGTTTTCGCGCATTTTTTGCGATTTCAAGGTCGAAAAACACATAGGCCCCAAAATGAAAGAAACGGCTGCCGCGCCAAAACTATGGCTTCAAACTTGATGAAAACGGTCTTTCCCATAATAACTCACGGGCTGCTTGTGTTTTTTAGGCCTTTGCAAGCTATCGGAAGTGTGTGCGCGGCAGGAGAGACAAATCCATGTTTTCGCGCCTTTTTTGCGATTTCAAGGTCGAAAAACACATAGGCCCCAAAATGAAAGAAACGGCTGGCGCGCCAAAACTATGGCTTCAAACTTGATGAAAACAGTCTCTCCCATATTAACTCACGGGCTGATTGTGTTTTTTAGGCCTTCGCAAGCTATCGGAAGTGTGTGCGCAGCAGGAGAGACAAATCTATGTTTTCGCGCCTTTTTTGCCATTTCCAGGTCGAAAAACACACAGAACCCAAAAATAAAGAAACGGCTGTCCAGCCAAAACTGAGGCTTCAAACTTGATGAAAACAGTCTCTCCCACAATAACTCAAGGGCCGCTTGTGTTTTTTAGGCCTTCGCAAGCTATCAGAAGTGTGTGCGCGGCAGGAGAGACAAATCCATGTTTTTGCGCATTTTTTGCGATTTCAAGGTCGAAAAACACATAGGCCCCAAAATGAAAGAAACGGCTGCCGCGCCAAAACTATGGCTTCAAACTTGATGAAAACAGTCTCTCCCATATTAACTCACGGGCTGATTGTGTTTTTTAGGCCTTCGCAAGCTATCGGAAGTGTGTGCGCAGCAGGAGAGACAAATCTATGTTTTCGCGCCTTTTTTGCCATTTCCAGGTCGAAAAACACACAGAACCCAAAAATAAAGCAACGGCTGTCCAGCCAAAACTGAGGCTTCAAACTTGATGACAACAGTCTCTCCCACAATAACTCAAGGGCCGCTTGTGTTTTTTAGGCCTTTGCAAGCTATCGGAAGTGTGTGCGCGGCAGGAGAGACAAATCCATGTTTTCGCGCCTTTTTTGCGATTTCAAGGTCGAAAAACACATAGGCCCCAAAATGAAAGAAACGGCTGGCGCGCCAAAACTATGGCTTCAAACTTGATGAAAACGGTCTTTCCCATAATAACTCACGGGCTGCTTGTGTTTTTTAGGCCTTTGCAAGCTATCGGAAGTGTGTGCGCGGCAGGAGAGACAAATCCATGTTTTCGCGCCTTTTTTGCGATTTCAAGGTCGAAAAACACATAGGCCCCAAAATGAAAGAAACGGCTGCCGCGCCAAAACTATGGCTTCAAACTTGATGAAAACAGTCTCTCCCATAATAACTCACGGGCTGCTTGTGTTTTTTAGGCCTTTGCAAGCTATCGGAAGTGTGTGCGCGGCAGGAGAGACAAATCCATGTTTTCGCGCATTTTTTGCGATTTCAAGGTCGAAAAACACATAGGCCCCAAAATGAAAGAAACGGCTGGCGCGCCAAAACTATGGCTTCAAACTTGATGAAAACAGTCTCTCCCATAATAACTCACGGGCTGCTTGTGTTTTTTAGGCCTTTGCAAGCTATCGGAAGTGTGTGCGCGGCAGGAGAGACAAATCCATGTTTTCGCGCCTTTTTTGCGATTTCAAGGTCGAAAAACACATAGGCCCCAAAATGAAAGAAACGGCTGCCGCGCCAAAACTATGGCTTCAAACTTGATGAAAACAGTCTCTCCCATATTAACTCACGGGCTGATTGTGTTTTTTAGGCCTTCGCAAGCTATCGGAAGTGTGTGCACAGCAGGAGAGACAAATCTATGTTTTCGCGCCTGTTTTGCCATTTCCAGGTCGAAAAACACACAGACCCCAAAAATAAAGAAACGGCTGTCCAGCCAAAACTGAGGCTTCAAACTTGATGAAAACAGTCTCTCCCACAATAACTCAAGGGCCGCTTGTGTTTTTTAGACCTTTGCAAGCTATCGGAAGTGTGTGCGCGGCAGGAGAGACAAATCAATGTTTTCGCGCCTTTTTTGCGATTTCAAGGTCGAAAAACACATAGGCCCCAAAATGAAAGAAACTGCTGGCGCGCCAAAACTATGGCTTCAAACTTGATGAAAACAGTCTCTCCCATAATAACTCACGGGCTGCTTGTGTTTTTTAGGCTTTTGCAAGCTATCGGAAATGTGTGCGCGGCAGGAGAGACAAATCCATGTTTTCGCGCCTTTTTTGCGATTTCAAGGTCGAAAAACACATAGGCCCCAAAATGAAAGAAACGGGTGGCGCACCAAAACTATGGCTTCAAACTTGATGAAAACAGTCTCTCCCATAATAACTCACGGCCTGCTTGTGTTTTTTAGGCCTTTGCAAGCTATCGGAAGTGTGTGCGCGGCAGGAGAGACAAATCCATGTTTTCGCCCCTTTTTTGCGATTTCAAGGTCGAAAAACACATAGGCCCCAAAATGAAAGAAACGGCTGGCGCGCCAAAACTGTGGCTTCAAACTTGATGAAAACAGTCTCTCCCATAATAACTCACGGGCTGCTTGTGTTTTTTAGGCCTTTGCAAGTTATCGGAAGTGTGTGCGCGGCAGGAGAGACAAATCAATGTTTTTGCGCCTTTTTTGCGATTTCAAGGTCGAAAAACACATAGGCCCCAAAATGAAAGAAACGGCTGCCGCGCCAAAACTATGGCTTCAAACTTGATGAAAACAGTCTCTCCCATATTAACTCACGGGCTGATTGTGTTTTTTAGGCCTTCGCAAGCTATCGGAAGTGTGTGCGCAGCAGGAGAGACAAATCTATGTTTTCGCGCCTTTTTTTCCATTTCCAGGTCGAAAAACACATAGAACCCAAAAATAAAGAAACGGCTGTCCAGCCAAAACTGAGGCTTCAAACTTGATGAAAACAGTCTCTCCCACAATAACTCAAGGGCCGCTTGTGTTTTTTAGGCCTTCGCAAGCTATCGGAAGTGTGTGCGCGGCAGGAGAGACAAATCCATGTTTTCGTGCATTTTTTGCGATTTCAAGGTCGAAAAACACATAGGCCCCAAAATGAAAGAAACGGCTGCCGCGCCAAAACTATGGCTTCAAACTTGATGAAAACAGTCTCTCCCATAATAACTCACGGGCTGCTTGTGTTTTTTAGGCCTTTGCAAGCTATTGGAAGTGTGTGCGCGGCAGGAGAGACAAATCCATGTTTTCGCGCCTTTTTTGCGATTTCAAGGTCGAAAAACACATAGGCCCCAAAATGAAAGAAACGGCTGGCGCGCCAAAACTATGGCTTCAAACTTGATGAAAACAGTCTCTCCCATAATAAGTCACGGGCTGCTTGTGTTTTTTAGGCCTTTGCGAGCTATCGGAAGTGTGTGCGCGGCAGGAGAGACAAATCCATGTTTTCGCGCCTTTTTTGCGATTTCCAGGTCGAAAAACACACAGACCCCAAAAATAAAGAAACGGCTGTCCAGCCAAAACTATGGCTTCAAACTTGATGAAAACAGTCTCTCCCATAATAACTCACAGGCTGCTTGTGTTTTTTAGGCCTTTGCAAGCTATCGGAAGTGTGTGCGCGGCAGGAGAGACAAATCCATGTTTTCGCGCATTTTTTGCGATTTCAAGGTCGAAAAACACATAGGCCCCAAAATGAAAGAAACGGCTGCCGCGCCAAAACTATGGCTTCAAACTTGATGAAAACCGTCTCTCCCATAATAACTCACGGGCTGCTTGTGTTTTTTAGGCCTTCGCAAGCTATCGGAAGTGTGTGCACAGCAGGAGAGACAAATCTATGTTTTCGCGCCTGTTTTGCCATTTCCAGGTCGAAAAACACACAGACCCCAAAAATAAAGAAACGGCTGTCCAGCCAAAACTGAGGCTTCAAACTTGATGAAAACAGTCTCTCCCACAATAACTCAAGGGCCGCTTGTGTTTTTTAGACCTTTGCAAGCTATCGGAAGTGTGTGCGCGGCAGGAGAGACAAATCAATGTTTTCGCGCCTTTTTTGCGATTTCAAGGTCGAAAAACACATAGGCCCCAAAATGAAAGAAACTGCTGGCGCGCCAAAACTATGGCTTCAAACTTGATGAAAACAGTCTCTCCCATAATAACTCACGGGCTGCTTGTGTTTTTTAGGCTTTTGCAAGCTATCGGAAATGTGTGCGCGGCAGGAGAGACAAATCCATGTTTTCGCGCCTTTTTTGCGATTTCAAGGTCGAAAAACACATAGGCCCCAAAATGAAAGAAACGGGTGGCGCACCAAAACTATGGCTTCAAACTTGATGAAAACAGTCTCTCCCATAATAACTCACGGCCTGCTTGTGTTTTTTAGGCCTTTGCAAGCTATCGGAAGTGTGTGCGCGGCAGGAGAGACAAATCCATGTTTTCGCCCCTTTTTTGCGATTTCAAGGTCGAAAAACACATAGGCCCCAAAATGAAAGAAACGGCTGGCGCGCCAAAACTATGGCTTCAAACTTGATGAAAACAGTCTCTCCCATAATAACTCACGGCCTGCTTGTGTTTTTTAGGCCTTTGCAAGCTATCGGAAGTGTGTGCGCGGCAGGAGAGACAAATCCATGTTTTCGCGCCTTTTTTGCGATTTCAAGGTCGAAAAACACATAGGCCCCAAAATGAAAGAAACGGCTGGCGCGCCAAAACTATGGCTTCAAACTTGATGAAAACAGTCTCTCCCATAATAACTCACGGGCTGCTTGTGTTTTTTAGGCCTTTGCAAGTTATCGGAAGTGTGTGCGCGGCAGGAGAGACAAATCAATGTTTTTGCGCCTTTTTTGCGATTTCAAGGTCGAAAAACACATAGGCCCCAAAATGAAAGAAACGGCTGCCGCGCCAAAACTATGGCTTCAATCTTGATGAAAACAGTCTCTCCCATAATAACTCACGGGCTGCTTGTGTTTTTTAGGCCTTTGCAAGCTATCGGAAGTGTGTGCGCGGCAGGAGAGACAAATCCATGTTTTCGTGCATTTTTTGCGATTTCAAGGTCGAAAAACACATAGGCCCCAAAATGAAAGAAACGGCTGCCGCGCCAAAACTATGGCTTCAAACTTGATGAAAACAGTCTCTCCCATAATAACTCACGGGCTGCTTGTGTTTTTTAGGCCTTTGCAAGCTATTGGAAGTGTGTGCGCGGCAGGAGAGACAAATCCATGTTTTCGCGCCTTTTTTGCGATTTCAAGGTCGAAAAACACATAGGCCCCAAAATGAAAGAAACGGCTGCCGCGCCAAAACTATGGCTTCAATCTTGATGAAAACAGTCTCTCCCATAATAACTCACGGGCTGCTTGTGTTTTTTAGGCCTTTGCAAGCTATCGGAAGTGTGTGCGCGGCAGGAGAGACAAATCCATGTTTTCGCGCCTTTTTTGCGATTTCAAGGTCGAAAAACACATAGGCCCCAAAATGAAAGAAACGGCTGCCGCGCCAAAACTATGGCTTCAAACTTGATGAAAACAGTCTCTCCCATAATAACTCACGGGCTGCTTGTGTTTTTTAGGCCTTTGCAAGCTATTGGAAGTGTGTGCGCGGCAGGAGAGACAAATCCATGTTTTCGCGCCTTTTTTGCGATTTCAAGGTCGAAAAACACATAGGCCCCAAAATGAAAGAAACGGCTGCCGCGCCAAAACTATGGCTTCAATCTTGATGAAAACAGTCTCTCCCATAATAACTCACGGGCTGCTTGTGTTTTTTAGGCCTTTGCAAGCTATCGGAAGTGTGTGCGCGGCAGGAGAGACAAATCAATGTTTTTGCGCCTTTTTTGCGATTTCAAGGTCGAAAAACACATAGGCCCCAAAATGAAAGAAACGGCTGCCGCGCCAAAACTATGGCTTCAAACTTGATGAAAACAGTCTCTCCCATAATAACTCACGGGCTGCTTGTGTTTTTTAGGCCTTTGCAAGCTATTGGAAGTGTGTGCGCGGCAGGAGAGACAAATCCATGTTTTCGCGCCTTTTTTGCGATTTCAAGGTCGAAAAACACATAGGCCCCAAAATGAAAGAAACGGCTGCCGCGCCAAAACTATGGCTTCAATCTTGATGAAAACAGTCTCTCCCATAATAACTCACGGGCTGCTTGTGTTTTTTAGGCCTTTGCAAGCTATCGGAAGTGTGTGCGCGGCAGGAGAGACAAATCAATGTTTTTGCGCCTTTTTTGCGATTTCAAGGTCGAAAAACACATAGGCCCCAAAATGAAAGAAACGGCTGGGGCGCCAAAACTATGGCTTGAAACTTGATGAAAACAGTCTCTCCCATAATAACTCAAGGGCTGCTTGTGTTTTTTAGGCCTTTGCAAGCTATCGGAAGTTGTGCGCGGCAGGAGAGACAAATCCATGTTTTCGCGCCTTTTTTGCGATTTCAAGGTCGAAAAACACATAGGCCCCAAAATGAAAGAAACGGCTGGCGCGCCAAAACTATGGCTTCAAACTTGATGAAAACAGTCTTTCCCATAATAACTCACGGGCTGCTTGTGTTTTTTAGGCCTTTGCAAGCTATCGGAAGTGTGTGCGCGGCAGGAGAGACAAATCCATGTTTTCGCGCCTTTTTTGCGATTTCAAGGTCGAAAAACACATAGGCCCCAAAATGAAAGAAACGGCTGGCGCGCCAAAACTATGGCTTCAAACTTGATGAAAACAGTCTTTCCCATAATAACTCACGGGCTGCTTGTGTTTTTTAGGCCTTTGCAAGCTATCGGAAGTGTGTGCGCGGCAGGAGAGACAAATCCATGTTTTCGCGCCTTTTTTGAGATTTCAAGGTCGAAAAACACATAGGCCCCAAAATGAAAGAAACGGCTGCCGCGCCAAAACTATGGCTTCAAACTTGATGAAAACAGTCTCTCCCATAATAACTCACGGGCTGCTTGTGTTTTTTAGGCCTTTGCAAGCTATCGGAAGTGTGTGCGCGGCAGGAGAGACAAATCCATGTTTTCGCGCCTTTTTTGCGATTTCATGGTCGAAAAACACATAGGCCCCAAAATGAAAGAAACGGCTGGCGCGCCAAAACTATGGCTTCAAACTTGATGAAAACAGTCTTTCCCATAATAACTCACGGGCTGCTTGTGTTTTTTAGGCCTTTGCAAGCTATCGGAAGTGTGTGCGCGGCAGGAGAGACAAATCCATGTTTTCGCGCCTTTTTTGCGATTTCAAGGTCGAAAAACACATAGGCCCCAAAATGAAAGAAACGGCTGGCGCGCCAAAACTATGGCTTCAAACTTGATGAAAACAGTCTTTCCCATAATAACTCACGGGCTGCTTGTGTTTTTTAGGCCTTTGCAAGCTATCGGAAGTGTGTGCGCGGCAGGAGAGACAAATCCATGTTTTCGCGCCTTTTTTGAGATTTCAAGGTCGAAAAACACATAGGCCCCAAAATGAAAGAAACGGCTGCCGCGCCAAAACTATGGCTTCAAACTTGATGAAAACAGTCTCTCCCATAATAACTCACGGGCTGCTTGTGTTTTTTAGGCCTTTGCAAGCTATCGGAAGTGTGTGCGCGGCAGGAGAGACAAATCCATGTTTTCGCGCATTTTTTGCGATTTCAAGGTCGAAAAACACATAGGCCCCAAAATGAAAGAAACGGCTGCCGCGCCAAAACTATGGCTTCAATCTTGATGAAAACAGTCTCTCCCATAATAACTCACGGGCTGCTTGTGTTTTTTAGGCCTTTGCAAGCTATTGGAAGTGTGTGCGCGGCAGGAGAGACAAATCCTTGTTTTCGCGCCTTTTTTGCGATTTCAAGGTCGAAAAACACATAGGCCCCAAAATGAAAGAAACGGCTGCCGCGCCAAAACTATGGCTTGAAACTTGATGAAAACAGTCTCTCCCATAATAACTCAAGGGCTGCTTGTGTTTTTTAGGCCTTTGCAAGCTATCGGAAGTTGTGCGCGGCAGGAGAGACAAATCCATGTTTTCGCGCCTTTTTTGCGATTTCAAGGTCGAAAAACACATAGGCCCCAAAATGAAAGAAACGGCTGGCGCGCCAAAACTATGGCTTCAAACTTGATGAAAACAGTCTTTCCCATAATAACTCACGGGCTGCTTGTGTTTTTTAGGCCTTTGCAAGCTATCGGAAGTGTGTGCGCGGCAGGAGAGACAAATCCATGTTTTTGCGCCTTTTTTGCGATTTCAAGGTCGAAAAACACATAGGCCCCAAAATGAAAGAAACGGCTGGCGCGCCAAAACTATGGCTTCAAACTTGATGAAAACAGTCTTTCCCATAATAACTCAAGGGCTGCTTGTGTTTTTTAGGCCTTTGCAAGCTATCGGAAGTTGTGCGCGGCAGGAGAGACAAATCCATGTTTTCGCGCCTTTTTTGCGATTTCAAGGTCGAAAAACACATAGGCCCCAAAATGAAAGAAACGGCTGGCGCGCCAAAACTATGGCTTCAATCTTGATGAAAACAGTCTCTCCCATAATAACTCACGGGCTGCTTGTGTTTTTTAGGCCTTTGCAAGCTATCAGAAGTGTGTGCGCGGCAGGAGAGACAAATCCATGTTTTCGCGCCTTTTTTGCGATTTCAAGGTCGAAAAACACATAGGCCCCAAAATGAAAGAAACGGCTGCCGCGCCAAAACTATGGCTTGAAACTTGATGAAAACAGTCTCTCCCATAATAACTCAAGGGCTGCTTGTGTTTTTTAGGCCTTTGCAAGCTATCGGAAGTTGTGCGCGGCAGGAGAGACAAATCCATGTTTTCGCGCCTTTTTTGCGATTTCAAGGTCGAAAAACACATAGGCCCCAAAATGAAAGAAACGGCTGGCGCGCCAAAACTATGGCTTCAAACTTGATGAAAACAGTCTTTCCCATAATAACTCACGGGCTGCTTGTGTTTTTTAGGCCTTTGCAAGCTATCGGAAGTGTGTGCGCGGCAGGAGAGACAAATCCATGTTTTTGCGCCTTTTTTGCGATTTCAAGGTCGAAAAACACATAGGCCCCAAAATGAAAGAAACGGCTGGCGCGCCAAAACTATGGCTTCAAACTTGATGAAAACAGTCTTTCCCATAATAACTCAAGGGCTGCTTGTGTTTTTTAGGCCTTTGCAAGCTATCGGAAGTTGTGCGCGGCAGGAGAGACAAATCCATGTTTTCGCGCCTTTTTTGCGATTTCAAGGTCGAAAAACACTTAGGCCCCAAAATGAAAGAAACGGCTGGCGCGCCAAAACTATGGCTTCAAACTTGATGAAAACAGTCTTTCCCATAATAACTCACGGGCTGCTTGTGTTTTTTAGGCCTTTGCAAGCTATCGGAAGTGTGTGCGCGGCAGGAGAGACAAATCCATGTTTTCGCGCCTTTTTTGCGATTTCAAGGTCGAAAAACACATAGGCCCCAAAATGAAAGAAACGGCTGCCGCGCCAAAACTATGGCTTCAAACTTGATGAAAACAGTCTCTCCCATAATAACTCACGGGCTGCTTGTGTTTTTTAGGCCTTTGCAAGCTATCGGAAGTGAGTGCGCGGCAGGAGAGACAAATCCATGTTTTCGCGCATTTTTTGCGATTTCAAGATCGAAAAACACATAGGCCCCAAAATGAAAGAAACGGCTGCCGCGCCAAAACTATGGCTTCAAACTTGATGAAAACAGTCTCTCCCATAATAACTCACGGGCTGCTTGTGTTTTTTAGGCCTTTGCAAGCTATTGGAAGTGTGTGCGCGGCAGGAGAGACAAATCCATGTTTTCGCGCCTTTTTTGCGATTTCAAGGTCGAAAAACACATAGGCCCCAAAATGAAAGAAACGGCTGCCGCGCCAAAACTATGGCTTCAATCTTGATGAAAACAGTCTCTCCCATAATAACTCACGGGCTGCTTGTGTTTTTTAGGCCTTTGCAAGCTATCGGAAGTGTGTGCGCGGCAGGAGAGACAAATCCATGTTTTCGCGCCTTTTTTGCGATTTCAAGGTCGAAAAACACATAGGCCCCAAAATGAAAGAAACGGCTTCCGCGCCAAAACTATGGCTTGAAACTTGATGAAAACAGTCTTTCCCATAATAACTCACGGGCTGCTTGTGTTTTTTAGGCCTTTGCAAGCTATTGGAAGTGTGTGCGCGGCAGGAGAGACAAATCCATGTTTTCGCGCCTTTTTTGCGATTTCAAGGTCGAAAAACACATAGGCCCCAAAATGAAAGAAACGGCTGCCGCGCCAAAACTATGGCTTCAAACTTGATGAAAACAGTCTCTCCCATAATAACTCACGGGCTGCTTGTTTTTTTTTTAGGCCTTTGCAAGCTATCGGAAGTGTGTGCGCGGCAGGAGAGACAAATCCATGTTTTCGCGCCTTTTTTGCGATTTCAAGGTCGAAAAACACATAGGCCCCAAAATGAAAGAAACGGCTGGCGCGCCAAAACTATGGCTTCAAACTTGATGAAAACAGTCTCTCCCATAATAACTCACGGGCTGCTTGTGTTTTTTAGGCCTTTGCAAGCTATCGGAAGTGTGTGCGCGGCAGGAGAGACAAATCCATGTTTTCGCGCCTTTTTTGCGATTTCCAGGTCGAAAAACACACAGACCCCAAAAATAAAGAAACGGCTGTCCAGCCAAAACTATGGCTTCAAACTTGATGAAAACAGTCTCTCCCATAATAACTCACAGGCTGCTTGTGTTTTTTAGGCCTTTGCAAGCTATCGGAAGTGTGTGCGCGGCAGGAGAGACAAATCCATGTTTTCACGCCTTTTTTGCGATTTCAAGGTCGAAAAACACATAGGCCCCAAAATGAAAGAAACGGCTGGCGCGCCAAAACTATGGCTTCAAACTTGATGAAAACAGTCTCTCCCATATTAACTCACGGGCTGATTGTGTTTTTTAGGCCTTCGCAAGCTATCGGAAGTGTGTGCGCAGCAGGAGAGACAAATCTATGTTTTCGCGCCTGTTTTGCCATTTCCAGGTCGAAAAACACACAGACCCCAAAAATAAAGAAACGGCTGTCCAGCCAAAACTGAGGCTTCAAACTTGATGAAAACAGTCTCTCCCACAATAACTCAAGGGCCGCTTGTGTTTTTTAGGCCTTCGCAAGCTATCGGAAGTGTGTGCGCGGCAGGAGAGACAAATCCATGTTTTCGCGCATTTTTTGCGATTTCAAGGTCGAAAAACACATAGGCCCCAAAATGAAAGAAACGGCTGCCGCGCCAAAACTATGGCTTCAAACTTGATGAAAACGGTCTTTCCCATAATAACTCACGGGCTGCTTGTGTTTTTTAGGCCTTTGCAAGCTATCGGAAGTGTGTGCGCGGCAGGAGAGACAAATCCATGTTTTCGCGCCTTTTTTGCGATTTCAAGGTCGAAAAACACATAGGCCCCAAAATGAAAGAAACGGCTGGCGCGCCAAAACTATGGCTTCAAACTTGATGAAAACAGTCTCTCCCATATTAACTCACGGGCTGATTGTGTTTTTTAGGCCTTCGCAAGCTATCGGAAGTGTGTGCGCAGCAGGAGAGACAAATCTATGTTTTCGCGCCTTTTTTGCCATTTCCAGGTCGAAAAACACACAGAACCCAAAAATAAAGAAACGGCTGTCCAGCCAAAACTGAGGCTTCAAACTTGATGAAAACAGTCTCTCCCACAATAACTCAAGGGCCGCTTGTGTTTTTTAGGCCTTCGCAAGCTATCAGAAGTGTGTGCGCGGCAGGAGAGACAAATCCATGTTTTTGCGCTTTTTTTGCGATTTCAAGGTCGAAAAACACATAGGCCCCAAAATGAAAGAAACGGCTGCCGCGCCAAAACTATGGCTTCAAACTTGATGAAAACAGTCTCTCCCATATTAACTCACGGGCTGATTGTGTTTTTTAGGCCTTCGCAAGCTATCGGAAGTGTGTGCGCAGCAGGAGAGACAAATCTATGTTTTCGCGCCTTTTTTGCCATTTCCAGGTCGAAAAACACACAGAACCCAAAAATAAAGCAACGGCTGTCCAGCCAAAACTGAGGCTTCAAACTTGATGACAACAGTCTCTCCCACAATAACTCAAGGGCCGCTTGTGTTTTTTAGGCCTTTGCAAGCTATCGGAAGTGTGTGCGCGGCAGGAGAGACAAATCCATGTTTTCGCGCCTTTTTTGCGATTTCAAGGTCGAAAAACACATAGGCCCCAAAATGAAAGAAACGGCTGGCGCGCCAAAACTATGGCTTCAAACTTGATGAAAACGGTCTTTCCCATAATAACTCACGGGCTGCTTGTGTTTTTTAGGCCTTTGCAAGCTATCGGAAGTGTGTGCGCGGCAGGAGAGACAAATCCATGTTTTCGCGCCTTTTTTGCGATTTCAAGGTCGAAAAACACATAGGCCCCAAAATGAAAGAAACGGCTGCCGCGCCAAAACTATGGCTTCAAACTTGATGAAAACAGTCTCTCCCATAATAACTCACGGGCTGCTTGTGTTTTTTAGGCCTTTGCAAGCTATCGGAAGTGTGTGCGCGGCAGGAGAGACAAATCCATGTTTTCGCGCATTTTTTGCGATTTCAAGGTCGAAAAACACATAGGCCCCAAAATGAAAGAAACGGCTGGCGCGCCAAAACTATGGCTTCAAACTTGATGAAAACAGTCTCTCCCATAATAACTCACGGGCTGCTTGTGTTTTTTAGGCCTTTGCAAGCTATCGGAAGTGTGTGCGCGGCAGGAGAGACAAATCCATGTTTTCGCGCCTTTTTTGCGATTTCAAGGTCGAAAAACACATAGGCCCCAAAATGAAAGAAACGGCTGCCGCGCCAAAACTATGGCTTCAAACTTGATGAAAACAGTCTCTCCCATATTAACTCACGGGCTGATTGTGTTTTTTAGGCCTTCGCAAGCTATCGGAAGTGTGTGCACAGCAGGAGAGACAAATCTATGTTTTCGCGCCTGTTTTGCCATTTCCAGGTCGAAAAACACACAGACCCCAAAAATAAAGAAACGGCTGTCCAGCCAAAACTGAGGCTTCAAACTTGATGAAAACAGTCTCTCCCACAATAACTCAAGGGCCGCTTGTGTTTTTTAGACCTTTGCAAGCTATCGGAAGTGTGTGCGCGGCAGGAGAGACAAATCAATGTTTTCGCGCCTTTTTTGCGATTTCAAGGTCGAAAAACACATAGGCCCCAAAATGAAAGAAACTGCTGGCGCGCCAAAACTATGGCTTCAAACTTGATGAAAACAGTCTCTCCCATAATAACTCACGGGCTGCTTGTGTTTTTTAGGCTTTTGCAAGCTATCGGAAATGTGTGCGCGGCAGGAGAGACAAATCCATGTTTTCGCGCCTTTTTTGCGATTTCAAGGTCGAAAAACACATAGGCCCCAAAATGAAAGAAACGGGTGGCGCACCAAAACTATGGCTTCAAACTTGATGAAAACAGTCTCTCCCATAATAACTCACGGCCTGCTTGTGTTTTTTAGGCCTTTGCAAGCTATCGGAAGTGTGTGCGCGGCAGGAGAGACAAATCCATGTTTTCGCCCCTTTTTTGCGATTTCAAGGTCGAAAAACACATAGGCCCCAAAATGAAAGAAACGGCTGGCGCGCCAAAACTGTGGCTTCAAACTTGATGAAAACAGTCTCTCCCATAATAACTCACGGGCTGCTTGTGTTTTTTAGGCCTTTGCAAGTTATCGGAAGTGTGTGCGCGGCAGGAGAGACAAATCAATGTTTTTGCGCCTTTTTTGCGATTTCAAGGTCGAAAAACACATAGGCCCCAAAATGAAAGAAACGGCTGCCGCGCCAAAACTATGGCTTCAAACTTGATGAAAACAGTCTCTCCCATATTAACTCACGGGCTGATTGTGTTTTTTAGGCCTTCGCAAGCTATCGGAAGTGTGTGCGCAGCAGGAGAGACAAATCTATGTTTTCGCGCCTTTTTTTCCATTTCCAGGTCGAAAAACACATAGAACCCAAAAATAAAGAAACGGCTGTCCAGCCAAAACTGAGGCTTCAAACTTGATGAAAACAGTCTCTCCCACAATAACTCAAGGGCCGCTTGTGTTTTTTAGGCCTTCGCAAGCTATCGGAAGTGTGTGCGCGGCAGGAGAGACAAATCCATGTTTTCGTGCATTTTTTGCGATTTCAAGGTCGAAAAACACATAGGCCCCAAAATGAAAGAAACGGCTGCCGCGCCAAAACTATGGCTTCAAACTTGATGAAAACAGTCTCTCCCATAATAACTCACGGGCTGCTTGTGTTTTTTAGGCCTTTGCAAGCTATTGGAAGTGTGTGCGCGGCAGGAGAGACAAATCCATGTTTTCGCGCCTTTTTTGCGATTTCAAGGTCGAAAAACACATAGGCCCCAAAATGAAAGAAACGGCTGGCGCGCCAAAACTATGGCTTCAAACTTGATGAAAACAGTCTCTCCCATAATAAGTCACGGGCTGCTTGTGTTTTTTAGGCCTTTGCGAGCTATCGGAAGTGTGTGCGCGGCAGGAGAGACAAATCCATGTTTTCGCGCCTTTTTTGCGATTTCCAGGTCGAAAAACACACAGACCCCAAAAATAAAGAAACGGCTGTCCAGCCAAAACTATGGCTTCAAACTTGATGAAAACAGTCTCTCCCATAATAACTCACAGGCTGCTTGTGTTTTTTAGGCCTTTGCAAGCTATCGGAAGTGTGTGCGCGGCAGGAGAGACAAATCCATGTTTTCGCGCATTTTTTGCGATTTCAAGGTCGAAAAACACATAGGCCCCAAAATGAAAGAAACGGCTGCCGCGCCAAAACTATGGCTTCAAACTTGATGAAAACCGTCTCTCCCATAATAACTCACGGGCTGCTTGTGTTTTTTAGGCCTTCGCAAGCTATCGGAAGTGTGTGCACAGCAGGAGAGACAAATCTATGTTTTCGCGCCTGTTTTGCCATTTCCAGGTCGAAAAACACACAGACCCCAAAAATAAAGAAACGGCTGTCCAGCCAAAACTGAGGCTTCAAACTTGATGAAAACAGTCTCTCCCACAATAACTCAAGGGCCGCTTGTGTTTTTTAGACCTTTGCAAGCTATCGGAAGTGTGTGCGCGGCAGGAGAGACAAATCAATGTTTTCGCGCCTTTTTTGCGATTTCAAGGTCGAAAAACACATAGGCCCCAAAATGAAAGAAACTGCTGGCGCGCCAAAACTATGGCTTCAAACTTGATGAAAACAGTCTCTCCCATAATAACTCACGGGCTGCTTGTGTTTTTTAGGCTTTTGCAAGCTATCGGAAATGTGTGCGCGGCAGGAGAGACAAATCCATGTTTTCGCGCCTTTTTTGCGATTTCAAGGTCGAAAAACACATAGGCCCCAAAATGAAAGAAACGGGTGGCGCACCAAAACTATGGCTTCAAACTTGATGAAAACAGTCTCTCCCATAATAACTCACGGCCTGCTTGTGTTTTTTAGGCCTTTGCAAGCTATCGGAAGTGTGTGCGCGGCAGGAGAGACAAATCCATGTTTTCGCCCCTTTTTTGCGATTTCAAGGTCGAAAAACACATAGGCCCCAAAATGAAAGAAACGGCTGGCGCGCCAAAACTATGGCTTCAAACTTGATGAAAACAGTCTCTCCCATAATAACTCACGGCCTGCTTGTGTTTTTTAGGCCTTTGCAAGCTATCGGAAGTGTGTGCGCGGCAGGAGAGACAAATCCATGTTTTCGCGCCTTTTTTGCGATTTCAAGGTCGAAAAACACATAGGCCCCAAAATGAAAGAAACGGCTGGCGCGCCAAAACTATGGCTTCAAACTTGATGAAAACAGTCTCTCCCATAATAACTCACGGGCTGCTTGTGTTTTTTAGGCCTTTGCAAGTTATCGGAAGTGTGTGCGCGGCAGGAGAGACAAATCAATGTTTTTGCGCCTTTTTTGCGATTTCAAGGTCGAAAAACACATAGGCCCCAAAATGAAAGAAACGGCTGCCGCGCCAAAACTATGGCTTCAATCTTGATGAAAACAGTCTCTCCCATAATAACTCACGGGCTGCTTGTGTTTTTTAGGCCTTTGCAAGCTATCGGAAGTGTGTGCGCGGCAGGAGAGACAAATCCATGTTTTCGTGCATTTTTTGCGATTTCAAGGTCGAAAAACACATAGGCCCCAAAATGAAAGAAACGGCTGCCGCGCCAAAACTATGGCTTCAAACTTGATGAAAACAGTCTCTCCCATAATAACTCACGGGCTGCTTGTGTTTTTTAGGCCTTTGCAAGCTATTGGAAGTGTGTGCGCGGCAGGAGAGACAAATCCATGTTTTCGCGCCTTTTTTGCGATTTCAAGGTCGAAAAACACATAGGCCCCAAAATGAAAGAAACGGCTGCCGCGCCAAAACTATGGCTTCAATCTTGATGAAAACAGTCTCTCCCATAATAACTCACGGGCTGCTTGTGTTTTTTAGGCCTTTGCAAGCTATCGGAAGTGTGTGCGCGGCAGGAGAGACAAATCCATGTTTTCGCGCCTTTTTTGCGATTTCAAGGTCGAAAAACACATAGGCCCCAAAATGAAAGAAACGGCTGCCGCGCCAAAACTATGGCTTCAAACTTGATGAAAACAGTCTCTCCCATAATAACTCACGGGCTGCTTGTGTTTTTTAGGCCTTTGCAAGCTATTGGAAGTGTGTGCGCGGCAGGAGAGACAAATCCATGTTTTCGCGCCTTTTTTGCGATTTCAAGGTCGAAAAACACATAGGCCCCAAAATGAAAGAAACGGCTGCCGCGCCAAAACTATGGCTTCAATCTTGATGAAAACAGTCTCTCCCATAATAACTCACGGGCTGCTTGTGTTTTTTAGGCCTTTGCAAGCTATCGGAAGTGTGTGCGCGGCAGGAGAGACAAATCAATGTTTTTGCGCCTTTTTTGCGATTTCAAGGTCGAAAAACACATAGGCCCCAAAATGAAAGAAACGGCTGCCGCGCCAAAACTATGGCTTCAAACTTGATGAAAACAGTCTCTCCCATAATAACTCACGGGCTGCTTGTGTTTTTTAGGCCTTTGCAAGCTATTGGAAGTGTGTGCGCGGCAGGAGAGACAAATCCATGTTTTCGCGCCTTTTTTGCGATTTCAAGGTCGAAAAACACATAGGCCCCAAAATGAAAGAAACGGCTGCCGCGCCAAAACTATGGCTTCAATCTTGATGAAAACAGTCTCTCCCATAATAACTCACGGGCTGCTTGTGTTTTTTAGGCCTTTGCAAGCTATCGGAAGTGTGTGCGCGGCAGGAGAGACAAATCAATGTTTTTGCGCCTTTTTTGCGATTTCAAGGTCGAAAAACACATAGGCCCCAAAATGAAAGAAACGGCTGGGGCGCCAAAACTATGGCTTGAAACTTGATGAAAACAGTCTCTCCCATAATAACTCAAGGGCTGCTTGTGTTTTTTAGGCCTTTGCAAGCTATCGGAAGTTGTGCGCGGCAGGAGAGACAAATCCATGTTTTCGCGCCTTTTTTGCGATTTCAAGGTCGAAAAACACATAGGCCCCAAAATGAAAGAAACGGCTGGCGCGCCAAAACTATGGCTTCAAACTTGATGAAAACAGTCTTTCCCATAATAACTCACGGGCTGCTTGTGTTTTTTAGGCCTTTGCAAGCTATCGGAAGTGTGTGCGCGGCAAGAGAGACAAATCAATGTTTTCGCGCCTTTTTTGCGATTTCAAGGTCGAAAAACACATAGGCCCCAAAATGAAAGAAACGGCTGGCGCGCCAAAACTATGGCTTCAAACTTGATGAAAACAGTCTTTCCCATAATAACTCACGGGCTGCTTGTGTTTTTTAGGCCTTTGCAAGCTATCGGAAGTGTGTGCGCGGCAGGAGAGACAAATCCATGTTTTCGCGCCTTTTTTGAGATTTCAAGGTCGAAAAACACATAGGCCCCAAAATGAAAGAAACGGCTGCCGCGCCAAAACTATGGCTTCAAACTTGATGAAAACAGTCTCTCCCATAATAACTCACGGGCTGCTTGTGTTTTTTAGGCCTTTGCAAGCTATCGGAAGTGTGTGCGCGGCAGGAGAGACAAATCCATGTTTTCGCGCCTTTTTTGCGATTTCATGGTCGAAAAACACATAGGCCCCAAAATGAAAGAAACGGCTGGCGCGCCAAAACTATGGCTTCAAACTTGATGAAAACAGTCTTTCCCATAATAACTCACGGGCTGCTTGTGTTTTTTAGGCCTTTGCAAGCTATCGGAAGTGTGTGCGCGGCAGGAGAGACAAATCCATGTTTTCGCGCCTTTTTTGCGATTTCAAGGTCGAAAAACACATAGGCCCCAAAATGAAAGAAACGGCTGGCGCGCCAAAACTATGGCTTCAAACTTGATGAAAACAGTCTTTCCCATAATAACTCACGGGCTGCTTGTGTTTTTTAGGCCTTTGCAAGCTATCGGAAGTGTGTGCGCGGCAGGAGAGACAAATCCATGTTTTCGCGCCTTTTTTGAGATTTCAAGGTCGAAAAACACATAGGCCCCAAAATGAAAGAAACGGCTGCCGCGCCAAAACTATGGCTTCAAACTTGATGAAAACAGTCTCTCCCATAATAACTCACGGGCTGCTTGTGTTTTTTAGGCCTTTGCAAGCTATCGGAAGTGTGTGCGCGGCAGGAGAGACAAATCCATGTTTTCGCGCATTTTTTGCGATTTCAAGGTCGAAAAACACATAGGCCCCAAAATGAAAGAAACGGCTGCCGCGCCAAAACTATGGCTTCAATCTTGATGAAAACAGTCTCTCCCATAATAACTCACGGGCTGCTTGTGTTTTTTAGGCCTTTGCAAGCTATTGGAAGTGTGTGCGCGGCAGGAGAGACAAATCCATGTTTTCGCGCCTTTTTTGCGATTTCAAGGTCGAAAAACACATAGGCCCCAAAATGAAAGAAACGGCTGCCGCGCCAAAACTATGGCTTCAATCTTGATGAAAACAGTCTCTCCCATAATAACTCACGGGCTGCTTGTGTTTTTTAGGCCTTTGCAAGCTATTGGAAGTGTGTGCGCGGCAGGAGAGACAAATCCATGTTTTCGCGCCTTTTTTGCGATTTCAAGGTCGAAAAACACATAGGCCCCAAAATGAAAGAAACGGCTGGCGCGCCAAAACTATGGCTTCAAACTTGATGAAAACAGTCTCTCCCATAATAAGTCACGGGCTGCTTGTGTTTTTTAGGCCTTTGCGAGCTATCGGAAGTGTGTGCGCGGCAGGAGAGACAAATCCATGTTTTCGCGCCTTTTTTGCGATTTCCAGGTCGAAAAACACACAGACCCCAAAAATAAAGAAACGGCTGTCCAGCCAAAACTATGGCTTCAAACTTGATGAAAACAGTCTCTCCCATAATAACTCACAGGCTGCTTGTGTTTTTTAGGCCTTTGCAAGCTATCGGAAGTGTGTGCGCGGCAGGAGAGACAAATCCATGTTTTCACGCCTTTTTTGCGATTTCAAGGTCGAAAAACACATAGGCCCCAAAATGAAAGAAACGGCTGGCGCGCCAAAACTATGGCTTCAAACTTGATGAAAACAGTCTCTCCCATATTAACTCACGGGCTGATTGTGTTTTTTAGGCCTTCGCAAGCTATCGGAAGTGTGTGCGCAGCAGGAGAGACAAATCTATGTTTTCGCGCCTGTTTTGCCATTTCCAGGTCGAAAAACACACAGACCCCAAAAATAAAGAAACGGCTGTCCAGCCAAAACTGAGGCTTCAAACTTGATGAAAACAGTCTCTCCCACAATAACTCAAGGGCCGCTTGTGTTTTTTAGGCCTTCGCAAGCTATCGGAAGTGTGTGCGCGGCAGGAGAGACAAATCCATGTTTTCGCGCATTTTTTGCGATTTCAAGGTCGAAAAACACATAGGCCCCAAAATGAAAGAAACGGCTGCCGCGCCAAAACTATGGCTTCAAACTTGATGAAAACCGTCTCTCCCATAATAACTCACGGGCTGCTTGTGTTTTTTAGGCCTTCGCAAGCTATCGGAAGTGTGTGCACAGCAGGAGAGACAAATCTATGTTTTCGCGCCTGTTTTGCCATTTCCAGGTCGAAAAACACACAGACCCCAAAAATAAAGAAACGGCTGTCCAGCCAAAACTGAGGCTTCAAACTTGATGAAAACAGTCTCTCCCACAATAACTCAAGGGCCGCTTGTGTTTTTTAGACCTTTGCAAGCTATCGGAAGTGTGTGCGCGGCAGGAGAGACAAATCAATGTTTTCGCGCCTTTTTTGCGATTTCAAGGTCGAAAAACACATAGGCCCCAAAATGAAAGAAACTGCTGGCGCGCCAAAACTATGGCTTCAAACTTGATGAAAACAGTCTCTCCCATAATAACTCACGGGCTGCTTGTGTTTTTTAGGCTTTTGCAAGCTATCGGAAATGTGTGCGCGGCAGGAGAGACAAATCCATGTTTTCGCGCCTTTTTTGCGATTTCAAGGTCGAAAAACACATAGGCCCCAAAATGAAAGAAACGGGTGGCGCACCAAAACTATGGCTTCAAACTTGATGAAAACAGTCTCTCCCATAATAACTCACGGCCTGCTTGTGTTTTTTAGGCCTTTGCAAGCTATCGGAAGTGTGTGCGCGGCAGGAGAGACAAATCCATGTTTTCGCCCCTTTTTTGCGATTTCAAGGTCGAAAAACACATAGGCCCCAAAATGAAAGAAACGGCTGGCGCGCCAAAACTATGGCTTCAAACTTGATGAAAACAGTCTCTCCCATAATAACTCACGGCCTGCTTGTGTTTTTTAGGCCTTTGCAAGCTATCGTAAGTGTGTGCGCGGCAGGAGAGACAAATCCATGTTTTCGCGCCTTTTTTGCGATTTCAAGGTCGAAAAACACATAGGCCCCAAAATGAAAGAAACGGCTGGCGCGCCAAAACTATGGCTTCAAACTTGATGAAAACAGTCTCTCCCATAATAACTCACGGGCTGCTTGTGTTTTTTAGGCCTTTGCAAGTTATCGGAAGTGTGTGCGCGGCAGGAGAGACAAATCAATGTTTTTGCGCCTTTTTTGCGATTTCAAGGTCGAAAAACACATAGGCCCCAAAATGAAAGAAACGGCTGCCGCGCCAAAACTATGGCTTCAATCTTGATGAAAACAGTCTCTCCCATAATAACTCACGGGCTGCTTGTGTTTTTTAGGCCTTTGCAAGCTATCGGAAGTGTGTGCGCGGCAGGAGAGACAAATCCATGTTTTCGTGCATTTTTTGCGATTTCAAGGTCGAAAAACACATAGGCCCCAAAATGAAAGAAACGGCTGCCGCGCCAAAACTATGGCTTCAAACTTGATGAAAACAGTCTCTCCCATAATAACTCACGGGCTGCTTGTGTTTTTTAGGCCTTTGCAAGCTATTGGAAGTGTGTGCGCGGCAGGAGAGACAAATCCATGTTTTCGCGCCTTTTTTGCGATTTCAAGGTCGAAAAACACATAGGCCCCAAAATGAAAGAAACGGCTGCCGCGCCAAAACTATGGCTTCAATCTTGATGAAAACAGTCTCTCCCATAATAACTCACGGGCTGCTTGTGTTTTTTAGGCCTTTGCAAGCTATCGGAAGTGTGTGCGCGGCAGGAGAGACAAATCCATGTTTTCGCGCCTTTTTTGCGATTTCAAGGTCGAAAAACACATAGGCCCCAAAATGAAAGAAACGGCTGCCGCGCCAAAACTATGGCTTCAAACTTGATGAAAACAGTCTCTCCCATAATAACTCACGGGCTGCTTGTGTTTTTTAGGCCTTTGCAAGCTATTGGAAGTGTGTGCGCGGCAGGAGAGACAAATCCATGTTTTCGCGCCTTTTTTGCGATTTCAAGGTCGAAAAACACATAGGCCCCAAAATGAAAGAAACGGCTGCCGCGCCAAAACTATGGCTTCAATCTTGATGAAAACAGTCTCTCCCATAATAACTCACGGGCTGCTTGTGTTTTTTAGGCCTTTGCAAGCTATCGGAAGTGTGTGCGCGGCAGGAGAGACAAATCAATGTTTTTGCGCCTTTTTTGCGATTTCAAGGTCGAAAAACACATAGGCCCCAAAATGAAAGAAACGGCTGCCGCGCCAAAACTATGGCTTCAAACTTGATGAAAACAGTCTCTCCCATAATAACTCACGGGCTGCTTGTGTTTTTTAGGCCTTTGCAAGCTATTGGAAGTGTGTGCGCGGCAGGAGAGACAAATCCATGTTTTCGCGCCTTTTTTGCGATTTCAAGGTCGAAAAACACATAGGCCCCAAAATGAAAGAAACGGCTGCCGCGCCAAAACTATGGCTTCAATCTTGATGAAAACAGTCTCTCCCATAATAACTCACGGGCTGCTTGTGTTTTTTAGGCCTTTGCAAGCTATCGGAAGTGTGTGCGCGGCAGGAGAGACAAATCCATGTTTTCGTGCATTTTTTGCGATTTCAAGGTCGAAAAACACATAGGCCCCAAAATGAAAGAAACGGCTGCCGCGCCAAAACTATGGCTTCAAACTTGATGAAAACAGTCTCTCCCATAATAACTCACGGGCTGCTTGTGTTTTTTAGGCCTTTGCAAGCTATTGGAAGTGTGTGCGCGGCAGGAGAGACAAATCCATGTTTTCGCGCCTTTTTTGCGATTTCAAGGTCGAAAAACACATAGGCCCCAAAATGAAAGAAACGGCTGCCGCGCCAAAACTATGGCTTCAATCTTGATGAAAACAGTCTCTCCCATAATAACTCACGGGCTGCTTGTGTTTTTTAGGCCTTTGCAAGCTATCGGAAGTGTGTGCGCGGCAGGAGAGACAAATCCATGTTTTCGCGCCTTTTTTGCGATTTCAAGGTCGAAAAACACATAGGCCCCAAAATGAAAGAAACGGCTGCCGCGCCAAAACTATGGCTTCAAACTTGATGAAAACAGTCTCTCCCATAATAACTCACGGGCTGCTTGTGTTTTTTAGGCCTTTGCAAGCTATTGGAAGTGTGTGCGCGGCAGGAGAGACAAATCCATGTTTTCGCGCCTTTTTTGCGATTTCAAGGTCGAAAAACACATAGGCCCCAAAATGAAAGAAACGGCTGCCGCGCCAAAACTATGGCTTCAATCTTGATGAAAACAGTCTCTCCCATAATAACTCACGGGCTGCTTGTGTTTTTTAGGCCTTTGCAAGCTATCGGAAGTGTGTGCGCGGCAGGAGAGACAAATCAATGTTTTTGCGCCTTTTTTGCGATTTCAAGGTCGAAAAACACATAGGCCCCAAAATGAAAGAAACGGCTGCCGCGCCAAAACTATGGCTTCAAACTTGATGAAAACAGTCTCTCCCATAATAACTCACGGGCTGCTTGTGTTTTTTAGGCCTTTGCAAGCTATTGGAAGTGTGTGCGCGGCAGGAGAGACAAATCCATGTTTTCGCGCCTTTTTTGCGATTTCAAGGTCGAAAAACACATAGGCCCCAAAATGAAAGAAACGGCTGCCGCGCCAAAACTATGGCTTCAATCTTGATGAAAACAGTCTCTCCCATAATAACTCACGGGCTGCTTGTGTTTTTTAGGCCTTTGCAAGCTATCGGAAGTGTGTGCGCGGCAGGAGAGACAAATCAATGTTTTTGCGCCTTTTTTGCGATTTCAAGGTCGAAAAACACATAGGCCCCAAAATGAAAGAAACGGCTGGGGCGCCAAAACTATGGCTTGAAACTTGATGAAAACAGTCTCTCCCATAATAACTCAAGGGCTGCTTGTGTTTTTTAGGCCTTTGCAAGCTATCGGAAGTTGTGCGCGGCAGGAGAGACAAATCCATGTTTTCGCGCCTTTTTTGCGATTTCAAGGTCGAAAAACACATAGGCCCCAAAATGAAAGAAACGGCTGGCGCGCCAAAACTATGGCTTCAAACTTGATGAAAACAGTCTTTCCCATAATAACTCACGGGCTGCTTGTGTTTTTTAGGCCTTTGCAAGCTATCGGAAGTGTGTGCGCGGCAGGAGAGACAAATCCATGTTTTCGCGCCTTTTTTGCGATTTCAAGGTCGAAAAACACATAGGCCCCAAAATGAAAGAAACGGCTGGTGCGCCAAAACTATGGCTTCAAACTTGATGAAAACAGTCTTTCCCATAATAACTCACGGGCTGCTTGTGTTTTTTAGGCCTTTGCAAGCTATCGGAAGTGTGTGCGCGGCAGGAGAGACAAATCCATGTTTTCGCGCCTTTTTTGAGATTTCAAGGTCGAAAAACACATAGGCCCCAAAATGAAAGAAACGGCTGCCGCGCCAAAACTATGGCTTCAAACTTGATGAAAACAGTCTCTCCCATAATAACTCACGGGCTGCTTGTGTTTTTTAGGCCTTTGCAAGCTATCGGAAGTGTGTGCGCGGCAGGAGAGACAAATCCATGTTTTCGCGCCTTTTTTGCGATTTCATGGTCGAAAAACACATAGGCCCCAAAATGAAAGAAACGGCTGGCGCGCCAAAACTATGGCTTCAAACTTGATGAAAACAGTCTTTCCCATAATAACTCACGGGCTGCTTGTGTTTTTTAGGCCTTTGCAAGCTATCGGAAGTGTGTGCGCGGCAGGAGAGACAAATCCATGTTTTCGCGCCTTTTTTGCGATTTCAAGGTCGAAAAACACATAGGCCCCAAAATGAAAGAAACGGCTGGCGCGCCAAAACTATGGCTTCAAACTTGATGAAAACAGTCTTTCCCATAATAACTCACGGGCTGCTTGTGTTTTTTAGGCCTTTGCAAGCTATCGGAAGTGTGTGCGCGGCAGGAGAGACAAATCCATGTTTTCGCGCCTTTTTTGCGATTTCAAGGTCGAAAAACACATAGGCCCCAAAATGAAAGAAACGGCTGGCGCGCCAAAACTATGGCTTCAAACTTGATGAAAACAGTCTTTCCCATAATAACTCACGGGCTGCTTGTGTTTTTTAGGCCTTTGCAAGCTATCGGAAGTGTGTGCGCGGCAGGAGAGACAAATCCATGTTTTCGCGCCTTTTTTGCGATTTCAAGGTCGAAAAACACATAGGCCCCAAAATGAAAGAAACGGCTGCCGCGCCAAAACTATGGCTTCAAACTTGATGAAAACAGTCTCTCCCATAATAACTCACGGGCTGCTTGTGTTTTTTAGGCCTTTGCAAGCTATTGGAAGTGTGTGCGCGGCAGGAGAGACAAATCCATGTTTTCGCGCCTTTTTTGAGATTTCAAGGTCGAAAAACACATAGGCCCCAAAATGAAAGAAACGGCTGCCGCGCCAAAACTATGGCTTCAAACTTGATGAAAACAGTCTCTCCCATAATAACTCACGGGCTGCTTGTGTTTTTTAGGCCTTTGCAAGCTATCGGAAGTGTGTGCGCGGCAGGAGAGACAAATCCATGTTTTCGCGCCTTTTTTGCGATTTCATGGTCGAAAAACACATAGGCCCCAAAATGAAAGAAACGGCTGGCGCGCCAAAACTATGGCTTCAAACTTGATGAAAACAGTCTTTCCCATAATAACTCACGGGCTGCTTGTGTTTTTTAGGCCTTTGCAAGCTATCGGAAGTGTGTGCGCGGCAGGAGAGACAAATCCATGTTTTCGCGCCTTTTTTGCGATTTCAAGGTCGAAAAACACATAGGCCCCAAAATGAAAGAAACGGCTGGCGCGCCAAAACTATGGCTTCAAACTTGATGAAAACAGTCTTTCCCATAATAACTCACGGGCTGCTTGTGTTTTTTAGGCCTTTGCAAGCTATCGGAAGTGTGTGCGCGGCAGGAGAGACAAATCCATGTTTTCGCGCCTTTTTTGAGATTTCAAGGTCGAAAAACACATAGGCCCCAAAATGAAAGAAACGGCTGCCGCGCCAAAACTATGGCTTCAAACTTGATGAAAACAGTCTCTCCCATAATAACTCACGGGCTGCTTGTGTTTTTTAGGCCTTTGCAAGCTATCGGAAGTGTGTGCGCGGCAGGAGAGACAAATCCATGTTTTCGCGCATTTTTTGCGATTTCAAGGTCGAAAAACACATAGGCCCCAAAATGAAAGAAACGGCTGCCGCGCCAAAACTATGGCTTCAAACTTGATGAAAACAGTCTCTCCCATAATAACTCACGGGCTGCTTGTGTTTTTTAGGCCTTTGCAAGCTATTGGAAGTGTGTGCGCGGCAGGAGAGACAAATCCATGTTTTCGCGCCTTTTTTGCGATTTCAAGGTCGAAAAACACATAGGCCCCAAAATGAAAGAAACGGCTGCCGCGCCAAAACTATGGCTTCAATCTTGATGAAAACAGTCTCTCCCATAATAACTCACGGGCTGCTTGTGTTTTTTAGGCCTTTGCAAGCTATCGGAAGTGTGTGCGCGGCAGGAGAGACAAATCCATGTTTTCGCGCATTTTTTGCGATTTCAAGGTCGAAAAACACATAGGCCCCAAAATGAAAGAAACGGCTGCCGCGCCAAAACTATGGCTTCAATCTTGATGAAAACAGTCTCTCCCATAATAACTCACGGGCTGCTTGTGTTTTTTAGGCCTTTGCAAGCTATTGGAAGTGTGTGCGCGGCAGGAGAGACAAATCCTTGTTTTCGCGCCTTTTTTGCGATTTCAAGGTCGAAAAACACATAGGCCCCAAAATGAAAGAAACGGCTGCCGCTCCAAAACTATGGCTTCAATCTTGATGAAAACAGTCTCTCCCATAATAACTCACGGGTTGCTTGTGTTTTTTAGGCCTTTGCAAGCTATCGGAAGTGTGTGCGCGGCAGGAGAGACAAATCCATGTTTTCGCGCCTTTTTTGCGATTTCAAGGTCGAAAAACACATAGGCCCCAAAATGAAAGAAACGGCTGCCGCGCCAAAACTATGGCTTGAAACTTGATGAAAACAGTCTCTCCCATAATAACTCAAGGGCTGCTTGTGTTTTTTAGGCCTTTGCAAGCTATCGGAAGTTGTGCGCGGCAGGAGAGACAAATCCATGTTTTCGCGCCTTTTTTGCGATTTCAAGGTCGAAAAACACATAGGCCCCAAAATGAAAGAAACGGCTGGCGCGCCAAAACTATGGCTTCAAACTTGATGAAAACAGTCTTTCCCATAATAACTCACGGGCTGCTTGTGTTTTTTAGGCCTTTGCAAGCTATCGGAAGTGTGTGCGCGGCAGGAGAGACAAATCCATGTTTTTGCGCCTTTTTTGCGATTTCAAGGTCGAAAAACACATAGGCCCCAAAATGAAAGAAACGGCTGGCGCGCCAAAACTATGGCTTCAAACTTGATGAAAACAGTCTTTCCCATAATAACTCAAGGGCTGCTTGTGTTTTTTAGGCCTTTGCAAGCTATCGGAAGTTGTGCGCGGCAGGAGAGACAAATCCATGTTTTCGCGCCTTTTTTGCGATTTCAAGGTCGAAAAACACATAGGCCCCAAAATGAAAGAAACGGCTGGCGCGCCAAAACTATGGCTTCAATCTTGATGAAAACAGTCTCTCCCATAATAACTCACGGGCTGCTTGTGTTTTTTAGGCCTTTGCAAGCTATCAGAAGTGTGTGCGCGGCAGGAGAGACAAATCCATGTTTTCGCGCCTTTTTTGCGATTTCAAGGTCGAAAAACACATAGGCCCCAAAATGAAAGAAACGGCTGCCGCGCCAAAACTATGGCTTGAAACTTGATGAAAACAGTCTCTCCCATAATAACTCAAGGGCTGCTTGTGTTTTTTAGGCCTTTGCAAGCTATCGGAAGTTGTGCGCGGCAGGAGAGACAAATCCATGTTTTCGCGCCTTTTTTGCGATTTCAAGGTCGAAAAACACATAGGCCCCAAAATGAAAGAAACGGCTGGCGCGCCAAAACTATGGCTTCAAACTTGATGAAAACAGTCTTTCCCATAATAACTCAAGGGCTGCTTGTGTTTTTTAGGCCTTTGCAAGCTATCGGAAGTTGTGCGCGGCAGGAGAGACAAATCCATGTTTTCGCGCCTTTTTTGCGATTTCAAGGTCGAAAAACACATAGGCCCCAAAATGAAAGAAACGGCTGGCGCGCCAAAACTATGGCTTCAAACTTGATGAAAACAGTCTTTCCCATAATAACTCACGGGCTGCTTGTGGTTTTTAGGCCTTTGCAAGCTATCGGAAGTGTGTGCGCGGCAGGAGAGACAAATCCATGTTTTCGCGCCTTTTTTGCGATTTCAAGGTCGAAAAACACATAGGCCCCAAAATGAAAGAAACGGCTGCCGCGCCAAAACTATGGCTTCAAACTTGATGAAAACAGTCTCTCCCATAATAACTCACGGGCTGCTTGTGTTTTTTAGGCCTTTGCAAGCTATCGGAAGTGAGTGCGCGGCAGGAGAGACAAATCCATGTTTTCGCGCATTTTTTGCGATTTCAAGGTCGAAAAACACATAGGCCCCAAAATGAAAGAAACGGCTGCCGCGCCAAAACTATGGCTTCAAACTTGATGAAAACAGTCTCTCCCATAATAACTCACGGGCTGCTTGTGTTTTTTAGGCCTTTGCAAGCTATTGGAAGTGTGTGCGCGGCAGGAGAGACAAATCCATGTTTTCGCGCCTTTTTTGCGATTTCAAGGTCGAAAAACACATAGGCCCCAAAATGAAAGAAACGGCTGCCGCGCCAAAACTATGGCTTCAATCTTGATGAAAACAGTCTCTCCCATAATAACTCACGGGCTGCTTGTGTTTTTTAGGCCTTTGCAAGCTATCGGAAGTGTGTGCGCGGCAGGAGAGACAAATCCATGTTTTCGCGCCTTTTTTGCGATTTCAAGGTCGAAAAACACATAGGCCCCAAAATGAAAGAAACGGCTTCCGCGCCAAAACTATGGCTTGAAACTTGATGAAAACAGTCTCTCCCATAATAACTCAAGGGCTGCTTGTGTTTTTTAGGCCTTTGCAAGCTATCGGAAGTTGTGCGCGGCAGGAGAGACAAATCCATGTTTTCGCGCCTTTTTTGCGATTTCAAGGTCGAAAAACACATAGGCCCCAAAATGAAAGAAACGGCTGGCGCGCCAAAACTATGGCTTCAAACTTGATGAAAACAGTCTTTCCCATAATAACTCACGGGCTGCTTGTGTTTTTTAGGCCTTTGCAAGCTATTGGAAGTGTGTGCGCGGCAGGAGAGACAAATCCATGTTTTCGCGCCTTTTTTGCGATTTCAAGGTCGAAAAACACATAGGCCCCAAAATGAAAGAAACGGCTGCCGCGCCAAAACTATGGCTTCAAACTTGATGAAAACAGTCTCTCCCATAATAACTCACGGGCTGCTTGTTTTTTTTTTAGGCCTTTGCAAGCTATCGGAAGTGTGTGCGCGGCAGGAGAGACAAATCCATGTTTTCGCGCCTTTTTTGCGATTTCAAGGTCGAAAAACACATAGGCCCCAAAATGAAAGAAACGGCTGGCGCGCCAAAACTATGGCTTCAAACTTGATGAAAACAGTCTCTCCCATAATAACTCACGGGCTGCTTGTGTTTTTTAGGCCTTTGCAAGCTATCGGAAGTGTGTGCGCGGCAGGAGAGACAAATCCATGTTTTCGCGCCTTTTTTGCGATTTCAAGGTCGAAAAACACATAGGCCCCAAAATGAAAGAAACGGCTGGCGCGCCAAAACTATGGCTTCAAACTTGATGAAAACAGTCTTTCCCATAATAACTCACGGGCTGCTTGTGTTTTTTAGGCCTTTGCAAGCTATCGGAAGTGTGTGCGCGGCAGGAGAGACAAATCCATGTTTTCGCGCCTTTTTTGCGATTTCAAGGTCGAAAAACACATAGGCCCCAAAATGAAAGAAACGGCTGCCGCGCCAAAACTATGGCTTCAAACTTGATGAAAACAGTCTCTCCCATAATAACTCACGGGCTGCTTGTGTTTTTTAGGCCTTTGCAAGCTATTGGAAGTGTGTGCGCGGCAGGAGAGACAAATCCATGTTTTCGCGCCTTTTTTGCGATTTCAAGGTCGAAAAACACATAGGCCCCAAAATGAAAGAAACGGCTGCCGCGCCAAAACTATGGCTTCAAACTTGATGAAAACAGTCTCTCCCATAATAACTCAAGGGCTGCTTGTGTTTTTTAGGCCTTTGCAAGCTATCGGAAGTGTGTGCGCGGCAGGAGAGACAAATCCATGTTTTCGCGCCTTTTTTGCGATTTCAAGGTCGAAAAACACATAGGCCCCAAAATGAAAGAAACGGCTGCCGCGCCAAAACTATGGCTTCAAACTTGATGAAAACAGTCTCTCCCATAATAACTCACGGGCTGCTTGTGTTTTTTAGGCCTTTGCAAGCTATTGGAAGTGTGTGCGCGGAAGGAGAGACAAATCCATGTTTTCGCGCCTTTTTTGCGATTTCAAGGTCGAAAAACACATAGGCCCCAAAATGAAAGAAACGGCTGCCGCGCCAAAACTATGGCTTCAAACTTGATGAAAACAGTCTCTCCCATAATAACTCACGGGCTGCTTGTGTTTTTTAGGCCTTTGCAAGCTATTGGAAGTGTGTGCGCGGCAGGAGAGACAAATCCATGTTTTCGCGCCTTTTTTGCGATTTCAAGGTCGAAAAACACATAGGCCCCAAAATGAAAGAAACGGCTGGCGCGCCAAAACTATGGCTTCAAACTTGATGAAAACAGTCTTTCCCATAATAACTCACGGGCTGCTTGTGTTTTTTAGGCCTTTGCAAGCTATTGGAAGTGTGTGCGCGGCAGGAGAGACAAATCCATGTTTTCGCGCCTTTTTTGCGATTTCAAGGTCGAAAAACACATAGGCCCCAAAATGAAAGAAACGGCTGCCGCGCCAAAACTATGGCTTCAATCTTGATGAAAACAGTCTCTCCCATAATAACTCACGGGCTGCTTGTGTTTTTTAGGCCTTTGCAAGCTATCGGAAGTGTGTGCGCGGCAGGAGAGACAAAACCATGTTTTCGCGCCTTTTTTGCGATTTCAAGGTCGAAAAACACATAGGCCCCAAAATGAAAGAAACGGCTTCCGCGCCAAAACTATGGCTTGAAACTTGATGAAAACAGTCTCTCCCATAATAACTCAAGGGCTGCTTGTGTTTTTTAGGCCTTTGCAAGCTATCGGAAGTTGTGCGCGGCAGGAGAGACAAATCCATGTTTTCGCGCCTTTTTTGCGATTTCAAGGTCGAAAAACACATAGGCCCCAAAATGAAAGAAACGGCTGGCGCGCCAAAACTATGGCTTCAAACTTGATGAAAACAGTCTTTCCCATAATAACTCACGGGCTGCTTGTGTTTTTTAGGCCTTTGCAAGCTATCGGAAGTGTGTGCGCGGCAGGAGAGACAAATCCATGTTTTCGCGCCTTTTTTGCGATTTCAAGGTCGAAAAACACATAGGCCCCAAAATGAAAGAAACGGCTGCCGCGCCAAAACTATGGCTTCAAACTTGATGAAAACAGTCTCTCCCATAATAACTCACGGGCTGCTTGTGTTTTTTAGGCCTTTGCAAGCTATTGGAAGTGTGTGCGCGGCAGGAGAGACAAATCCATGTTTTCGCGCCTTTTTTGCGATTTCAAGGTCGAAAAACACATAGGCCCCAAAATGAAAGAAACGGCTGCCGCGCCAAAACTATGGCTTCAAACTTGATGAAAACAGTCTCTCCCATAATAACTCAAGGGCTGCTTGTGTTTTTTAGGCCTTTGCAAGCTATCGGAAGTGTGTGCGCGGCAGGAGAGACAAATCCATGTTTTCGCGCCTTTTTTGCGATTTCAAGGTCGAAAAACACATAGGCCCCAAAATGAAAGAAACGGCTGCCGCGCCAAAACTATGGCTTCAAACTTGATGAAAACAGTCTCTCCCATAATAACTCACGGGCTGCTTGTGTTTTTTAGGCCTTTGCAAGCTATTGGAAGTGTGTGCGTGGAAGGAGAGACAAATCCATGTTTTCGCGCCTTTTTTGCGATTTCAAGGTCGAAAAACACATAGGCCCCAAAATGAAAGAAACGGCTGCCGCGCCAAAACTATGGCTTCAAACTTGATGAAAACAGTCTCTCCCATAATAACTCACGGGCTGCTTGTGTTTTTTAGGCCTTTGCAAGCTATCGGAAGTGTGTGCGCGGCAGGAGAGACAAATCCATGTTTTCGCGCCTTTTTTGCGATTTCAAGGTCGAAAAACACATAGGCCCCAAAATGAAAGAAACGGCTGCCGCGCCAAAACTATGGCTTCAAACTTGATGAAAACAGTCTCTCCCATAATAACTCACGGGCTGCTTGTGTTTTTTAGGCCTTTGCAAGCTATTGGAAGTGTGTGCGCGGCAGGAGAGACAAATCCATGTTTTCGCGCCTTTTTTGCGATTTCAAGGTCGAAAAACACATAGGCCCCAAAATGAAAGAAACGGCTGCCGCGCCAAAACTATGGCTTCAAACTTGATGAAAACAGTCTCTCCCATAATAACTCAAGGGCTGCTTGTGTTTTTTAGGCCTTTGCAAGCTATCGGAAGTGTGTGCGCGGCAGGAGAGACAAATCCATGTTTTCGCGCCTTTTTTGCGATTTCAAGGTCGAAAAACACATAGGCCCCAAAATGAAAGAAACGGCTGCCGCGCCAAAACTATGGCTTCAAACTTGATGAAAACAGTCTCTCCCATAATAACTCACGGGCTGCTTGTGTTTTTTAGGCCTTTGCAAGCTATCGGAAGTGTGTGCGCGGCAGGAGAGACAAATCCATGTTTTCGCGCCTTTTTTGCGATTTCAAGGTCGAAAAACACATAGGCCCCAAAATGAAAGAAACGGCTGCCGCGCCAAAACTATGGCTTCAAACTTGATGAAAACAGTCTCTCCCATAATAACTCACGGGCTGCTTGTGTTTTTTAGGCCTTTGCAAGCTATTGGAAGTGTGTGCGCGGCAGGAGAGACAAATCCATGTTTTCGCGCCTTTTTTGCGATTTCAAGGTCGAAAAACACATAGGCCCCAAAATGAAAGAAACGGCTGGCGCGCCAAAACTATGGCTTCAAACTTGATGAAAACAGTCTTTCCCATAATAACTCACGGGCTGCTTGTGTTTTTTAGGCCTTTGCAAGCTATTGGAAGTGTGTGCGCGGCAGGAGAGACAAATCCATGTTTTCGCGCCTTTTTTGCGATTTCAAGGTCGAAAAACACATAGGCCCCAAAATGAAAGAAACGGCTGCCGCGCCAAAACTATGGCTTCAATCTTGATGAAAACAGTCTCTCCCATAATAACTCACGGGCTGCTTGTGTTTTTTAGGCCTTTGCAAGCTATCGGAAGTGTGTGCGCGGCAGGAGAGACAAAACCATGTTTTCGCGCCTTTTTTGCGATTTCAAGGTCGAAAAACACATAGGCCCCAAAATGAAAGAAACGGCTTCCGCGCCAAAACTATGGCTTGAAACTTGATGAAAACAGTCTCTCCCATAATAACTCAAGGGCTGCTTGTGTTTTTTAGGCCTTTGCAAGCTATCGGAAGTTGTGCGCGGCAGGAGAGACAAATCCATGTTTTCGCGCCTTTTTTGCGATTTCAAGGTCGAAAAACACATAGGCCCCAAAATGAAAGAAACGGCTGGCGCGCCAAAACTATGGCTTCAAACTTGATGAAAACAGTCTTTCCCATAATAACTCACGGGCTGCTTGTGTTTTTTAGGCCTTTGCAAGCTATCGGAAGTGTGTGCGCGGCAGGAGAGACAAATCCATGTTTTCGCGCCTTTTTTGCGATTTCAAGGTCGAAAAACACATAGGCCCCAAAATGAAAGAAACGGCTGGCGCGCCAAAACTATGGCTTCAAACTTGATGAAAACAGTCTCTCCCATAATAACTCACGGGCTGCTTGTGTTTTTTAGGCCTTTGCAAGCTATCGGAAGTGTGTGCGCGGCAGGAGAGACAAATCCATGTTTTCGCGCATTTTTTGCGATTTCAAGGTCGAAAAACACATAGGCCCCAAAATGAAAGAAACGGCTGGGGCGCCAAAACTATGGCTTGAAACTTGATGAAAACAGTCTCTCCCATAATAACTCAAGGGCTGCTTGTGTTTTTTAGGCCTTTGCAAGCTATCGGAAGTTGTGCGCGGCAGGAGAGACAAATCCATGTTTTCGCGCCTTTTTTGCGATTTCAAGGTCGAAAAACACATAGGCCCCAAAATGAAAGAAACGGCTGGCGCGCCAAAACTATGGCTTCAAACTTGATGAAAACAGTCTTTCCCATAATAACTCACGGGCTGCTTGTGTTTTTTAGGCCTTTGCAAGCTATCGGAAGTGTGTGCGCGGCAGGAGAGACAAATCCATGTTTTCGCGCCTTTTTTGCGATTTCAAGGTCGAAAAACACATAGGCCCCAAAATGAAAGAAACGGCTGCCGCGCCAAAACTATGGCTTCAAACTTGATGAAAACAGTCTCTCCCATAATAACTCACGGGCTGCTTGTGTTTTTTAGGCCTTTGCAAGCTATCGGAAGTGTGTGCGCGGCAGGAGAGACAAATCCATGTTTTCGCGCATTTTTTGCGATTTCAAGGTCGAAAAACACATAGGCCCCAAAATGAAAGAAACGGCTGCCGCGCCAAAACTATGGCTTCAAACTTGATGAAAACAGTCTCTCCCATAATAACTCACGGGCTGCTTGTGTTTTTTAGGCCTTTGCAAGCTATTGGAAGTGTGTGCGCGGCAGGAGAGACAAATCCATGTTTTCGCGCATTTTTTGCGATTTCAAGGTCGAAAAACACATAGGCCCCAAAATGAAAGAAACGGCTGGGGCGCCAAAACTATGGCTTGAAACTTGATGAAAACAGTCTCTCCCATAATAACTCAAGGGCTGCTTGTGTTTTTTAGGCCTTTGCAAGCTATCGGAAGTTGTGCGCGGCAGGAGAGACAAATCCATGTTTTCGCGCCTTTTTTGCGATTTCAAGGTCGAAAAACACATAGGCCCCAAAATGAAAGAAACGGCTGGCGCGCCAAAACTATGGCTTCAAACTTGATGAAAACAGTCTTTCCCATAATAACTCACGGGCTGCTTGTGTTTTTTAGGCCTTTGCAAGCTATCGGAAGTGTGTGCGCGGCAGGAGAGACAAATCCATGTTTTCGCGCCTTTTTTGCGATTTCAAGGTCGAAAAACACATAGGCCCCAAAATGAAAGAAACGGCTGCCGCGCCAAAACTATGGCTTCAAACTTGATGAAAACAGTCTCTCCCATAATAACTCACGGGCTGCTTGTGTTTTTTAGGCCTTTGCAAGCTATCGGAAGTGTGTGCGCGGCAGGAGAGACAAATCCATGTTTTCGCGCCTTTTTTGCGATTTCAAGGTCGAAAAACACATAGGCCCCAAAATGAAAGAAACGGCTGCCGCGCCAAAACTATGGCTTCAAACTTGATGAAAACAGTCTCTCCCATAATGACTCACGGGCTGCTTGTGTTTTTTAGGCCTTTGCAAGCTATCGGAAGTGTGTGCGCGGCAGGAGAGACAAATCCATGTTTTCGCGCATTTTTTGCGATTTCAAGGTCGAAAAACACATAGGCCCCAAAATGAAAGAAACGGCTGCCGCGCCAAAACTATGGCTTCAATCTTGATGAAAACAGTCTCTCCCATAATAACTCATGGGCTGCTTGTGTTTTTTAGGCCTTTGCAAGCTATCGGAAGTGTGTGCGCGGCAGGAGAGACAAATCCATGTTTTCGTGCCTTTTTTGCGATTTCAAGGTCGAAAAACACATAGGCCCCAAAATGAAAGAAACGGCTGGGGCGCCAAAACTATGGCTTGAAACTTGATGAAAACAGTCTCTCCCATAATAACTCAAGGGCTGCTTGTGTTTTTTAGGCCTTTGCAAGCTATCGGAAGTTGTGCGCGGCAGGAGAGACAAATCCATGTTTTCGCGCCTTTTTTGCGATTTCAAGGTCGAAAAACACATAGGCCCCAAAATGAAAGAAACGGCTGGCGCGCCAAAACTATGGCTTCAAACTTGATGAAAACAGTCTTTCCCATAATAACTCACGGGCTGCTTGTGTTTTTTAGGCCTTTGCAAGCTATCGGAAGTGTGTGCGCGGCAGGAGAGACAAATCCATGTTTTCGCGCCTTTTTTGCGATTTCAAGGTCGAAAAACACATAGGCCCCAAAATGAAAGAAACGGCTGGCGCGCCAAAACTATGGCTTCAAACTTGATGAAAACAGTCTCTCCCATATTAACTCACGGGCTGATTGTGTTTTTTAGGCCTTCGCAAGCTATCGGAAGTGTGTGCTCAGCAGGAGAGACAAATCTATGTTTTCGCGCCTGTTTTGCCATTTCCAGGTCGAAAAACACACAGAACCCAAAAATAAAGACACGGCTGTCCAGCCAAAACTGAGGCTTCAAACTTGATGAAAACAGTCTCTCCCACAATAACTCAAGGGCCGCTTGTGTTTTTTAGGCCTTCGCAAGCTATCGGAAGTGTGTGCGCGGCAGGAGAGACAAATCCATGTTTTCGCGCCTTTTTTGCGATTTCAAGGTCGAAAAACACATAGGCCCCAAAATGAAAGAAACGGCTGCCGCGCCAAAACTATGGCTTCAATCTTGATGAAAACAGTCTCTCCCATAATAACTCACGGGCTGCTTGTGTTTTTTAGGCCTTTGCAAGCTATTGGAAGTGTGTGCGCGGCAGGAGAGACAAATCCATGTTTTCGCGCCTTTTTTGCGATTTCAAGGTCGAAAAACACATAGGCCCCAAAATGAAAGAAACGGCTGCCGCGCCAAAACTATGGCTTCAAACTTGATGAAAACAGTCTCTCCCATAATAACTCACGGGCTGCTTGTGTTTTTTAGGCCTTTGCAAGCTATCGGAAGTGTGTACGCGGCAGGAGAGACAAATCCATGTTTTCGCGCATTTTTTGCGATTTCAAGGTCGAAAAACACATAGGCCCCAAAATGAAAGAAACGGCTGGCGCGCCAAAACTATGGCTTCAAACTTGATGAAAACAGTCTCTCCCATAATAACTCACGGGCTGCTTGTGTTTTTTAGGCCTTCGCAAGCTATCGGAAGTGTGTGCGCGGCAGGAGAGACAAATCCATGTTTTCGCGCATTTTTTGCGATTTCAAGGTCGAAAAACACATAGGCCCCAAAATGAAAGAAACGGCTGCCGCGCCAAAACTATGGCTTCAAACTTGATGAAAACAGTCTCTCCCATAATAACTCACGGGCTGCTTGTGTTTTTTAGGCCTTTGCAAGCTATCGGAAGTGTGTGCGCGGCAGGAGAGACAAATCCATGTTTTCGCGCCTTTTTTGCGATTTCAAGGTCGAAAAACACATAGGCCCCAAAATGAAAGAAACGGCTGGCGCGCCAAAACTATGGCTTCAAACTTGATGAAAACAGTCTCTCCCATATTAACTCACGGGCTGATTGTGTTTTTTAGGCCTTCGCAAGCTATCGGAAGTGTGTGCGCAGCAGGAGAGACAAATCTATGTTTTCGCGCCTTTTTTGCCATTTCCAGGTCGAAAAACACATAGAACCCAAAAATAAAGAAACGGCTGTCCAGCCAAAACTGAGGCTTCAAACTTGATGAAAACAGTCTCTCCCACAATAACTCAAGGGCCGCTTGTGTTTTTTAGGCCTTCGCAAGCTATCGGAAGTGTGTGCGCGGCAGGAGAGACAAATCCATGTTTTCGTGCATTTTTTGCGATTTCAAGGTCGAAAAACACATAGGCCCCAAAATGAAAGAAACGGCTGCCGCGCCAAAACTATGGCTTCAAACTTGATGAAAACAGTCTCTCCCATAATAACTCACGGGCTGCTTGTGTTTTTTAGGCCTTCGCAAGCTATCGGAAGTGTGTGCGCGGCAGGAGAGACAAATCCATGTTTTCGCGCATTTTTTGCGATTTCAAGGTCGAAAAACACATAGGCCCCAAAATGAAAGAAACGGCTGCCGCGCCAAAACTATGGCTTCAAACTTGATGAAAACAGTCTCTCCCATAATAACTCACGGGCTGCTTGTGTTTTTTAGGCCTTTGCAAGCTATCGGAAGTGTGTGCGCGGCAGGAGAGACAAATCCATGTTTTCGCGCCTTTTTTGCGATTTCAAGGTCGAAAAACACATAGGCCCCAAAATGAAAGAAACGGCTGGCGCGCCAAAACTATGGCTTCAAACTTGATGAAAACAGTCTCTCCCATATTAACTCACGGGTTGATTGTGTTTTTTAGGCCTTCGCAAGCTATCGGAAGTGTGTGCTCAGCAGGAGAGACAAATCTATGTTTTCGCGCCTGTTTTGCCATTTCCAGGTCGAAAAACACACAGAACCCAAAAATAAAGACACGGCTGTCCAGCCAAAACTGAGGCTTCAAACTTGATGAAAACAGTCTCTCCCACAATAACTCAAGGGCCGCTTGTGTTTTTTAGGCCTTTGCAAGCTATCGGAAGTTGTGCGCGGCAGGAGAGACAAATCCATGTTTTCGCGCCTTTTTTGCGATTTCAAGGTCGAAAAACACATAGGCCCCAAAATGAAAGAAACGGCTGGCGCGCCAAAACTATGGCTTCAAACTTGATGAAAACAGTCTTTCCCATAATAACTCACGGGCTGCTTGTGTTTTTTAGGCCTTTGCAAGCTATCGGAAGTGTGTGCGCGGCAGGAGAGACAAATCCATGTTTTCGCGCCTTTTTGCGATTTCAAGGTCGAAAAACACATAGGCCCCAAAATGAAAGAAACGGCTGCCGCGCCAAAACTATGGCTTCAAACTTGATGAAAACAGTCTCTCCCACAATAACTCAAGGGCCGCTTGTGTTTTTTAGGCCTTTGCAAGCTATCGGAAGTTGTGCGCGGCAGGAGAGACAAATCCATGTTTTCGCGCCTTTTTTGCGATTTCAAGGTCGAAAAACACATAGGCCCCAAAATGAAAGAAACGGCTGGCGCGCCAAAACTATGGCTTCAAACTTGATGAAAACAGTCTTTCCCATAATAACTCACGGGCTGCTTGTGTTTTTTAGGCCTTTGCAAGCTATCGGAAGTGTGTACGCGGCAGGAGAGACAAATCCATGTTTTCGCGCATTTTTTGCGATTTCAAGGTCGAAAAACACATAGGCCCCAAAATGAAAGAAACGGCTGCCGCGCCAAAACTATGGCTTCAAACTTGATGAAAACAGTCTCTCCCATAATAACTCACGGGCTGCTTGTGTTTTTTAGGCCTTTGCAAGCTATTGGAAGTGTGTGCGCGGCAGGAGAGACAAATCCATGTTTTCGCGCCTTTTTTGCGATTTCAAGGTCGAAAAACACATAGGCCCCAAAATGAAAGAAACGGCTGCCGCGCCAAAACTATGGCTTCAATCTTGATGAAAACAGTCTCTCCCATAATAACCCAAAAATAAAGAAACGGCTGTCTCCTGCCGCGCACACACTTCCGATAGCTTGCAAAGGAAAACAGTCTCTCCCATAATAACTCAAGGGCTGCTTGTGTTTTTTAGGCCTTTGCAAGCTATCGGAAGTTGTGCGCGGCAGGAGAGACAAATCCATGTTTTCGCGCCTTTTTTGCGATTTCAAGGTCGAAAAACACATAGGCCCCAAAATGAAAGAAACGGCTGGCGCGCCAAAACTATAGCTTCAAACTTGATGAAAACAGTCTTTCCCATAATAACTCACGTTCTGCTTGTGTTTTTTAGGCCTTTGCAAGCTATCGGAAGTGTGTGCGCGGCAGGAGAGACAAATCCATGTTTTCGCGCCTTTTTTGCGATTTCAAGGTCGAAAAACACATAGGCCCCAAAATGAAAGAAACAGCTGGCGCGCCAAAACTATAGCTTCAAACTTGATGAAAACAGTCTTTCCCATAATAACTCACGGTCTGCTTGTGTTTTTTAGGCCTTTGCAAGCTATCGGAAGTGTGTGCGCGGCAGGAGAGACAAATCCATGTTTTCGCGCCTTTTTTGCGATTTCAAGGTCGAAAAACACATAGGCCCCAAAATGAAAGAAACGGCTGCCGCGCCAAAACTATGGCTTCAAACTTGATGAAAACAGTCTCTCCCATAATAACTCACGGGCTGCTTGTGTTTTTTAGGCATTTGCAAGCTATCGGAAGTGTGTGCGCGGCAGGAGAGACAAATCCATGTTTTCGCACCTTTTTTGCGATTTCAAGGTCGAAAAACACATAGGCCCCAAAATGAAAGAAACGGCTGCCGCGCCAAAACTTTGGCTTCAATCTTGATGAAAACAGTCTCTCCCATAATAACTCATGGGCTGCTTGTGTTTTTTAGGCCTTTGCAAGCTATCGGAAGTGTGTGCGCGGCAGGAGAGACAAATCCATGTTTTCGCGCCTTTTTTGCGATTTCAAGGTCGAAAAACACATAGGCCCCAAAATGAAAGAAACGGCTGGGGCGCCAAAACTATGGCTTGAAACTTGATGAAAACAGTCTCTCCCATAATAACTCAAGGGCTGCTTGTGTTTTTTAGGCCTTTGCAAGCTATCGGAAGTTGTGCGCGGCAGGAGAGACAAATCCATGTTTTCGCGCCTTTTTTGCGATTTCAAGGTCGAAAAACACATAGGCCCCAAAATGAAAGAAACGGCTGCCGCGCCAAAACTATGGCTTCAAACTTGATGAAAACAGTCTCTCCCATAATAACTCACGGGCTGCTTGTGTTTTTTAGGCCTTTGCAAGCTATCGGAAGTGTGTACGCGGCAGGAGAGACAAATCCATGTTTTCGCGCATTTTTTGCGATTTCAAGGTCGAAAAACACATAGGCCCCAAAATGAAAGAAACGGCTGCCGCGCCAAAACTATGGCTTCAAACTTGATGAAAACAGTCTCTCCCATAATAACTCACGGGCTGCTTGTGTTTTTTAGGCCTTTGCAAGCTATTGGAAGTGTGTGCGCGGCAGGAGAGACAAATCCATGTTTTCGCGCCTTTTTTGCGATTTCAAGGTCGAAAAACACATAGGCCCCAAAATGAAAGAAACGGCTGCCGCGCCAAAACTATGGCTTCAATCTTGATGAAAACAGTCTCTCCCATAATAACCCAAAAATAAAGAAACGGCTGTCTCCTGCCGCGCACACACTTCCGATAGCTTGCAAAGGAAAACAGTCTCTCCCATAATAACTCAAGGGCTGCTTGTGTTTTTTAGGCCTTTGCAAGCTATCGGAAGTTGTGCGCGGCAGGAGAGACAAATCCATGTTTTCGCGCCTTTTTTGCGATTTCAAGGTCGAAAAACACATAGGCCCCAAAATGAAAGAAACGGCTGGCGCGCCAAAACTATAGCTTCAAACTTGATGAAAACAGTCTTTCCCATAATAACTCACGGTCTGCTTGTGTTTTTTAGGCCTTTGCAAGCTATCGGAAGTGTGTGCGCGGCAGGAGAGACAAATCCATGTTTTCGCGCCTTTTTTGCGATTTCAAGGTCGAAAAACACATAGGCCCCAAAATGAAAGAAACAGCTGGCGCGCCAAAACTATAGCTTCAAACTTGATGAAAACAGTCTTTCCCATAATAACTCACGGTCTGCTTGTGTTTTTTAGGCCTTTGCAAGGTATCGGAAGTGTGTGCGCGGCAGGAGAGACAAATCCATGTTTTCGCGCCTTTTTTGCGATTTCAAGGTCGAAAAACACATAGGCCCCAAAATGAAAGAAACGGCTGCCGCGCCAAAACTATGGCTTCAAACTTGATGAAAACAGTCTCTCCCATAATAACTCACGGGCTGCTTGTGTTTTTTAGGCCTTTGCAAGCTATCGGAAGTGTGTGCGCGGCAGGAGAGACAAATCCATGTTTTCGCGCCTTTTTTGCGATTTCAAGGTCGAAAAACACATAGGCCCCAAAATGAAAGAAACGGCTGCCGCGCCAAAACTATGGCTTCAATCTTGATGAAAACAGTCTCTCCCATAATAACTCATGGGCTGCTTGTGTTTTTTAGGCCTTTGCAAGCTATCGGAAGTGTGTGCGCGGCAGGAGAGACAAATCCATGTTTTCGCGCCTTTTTTGCGATTTCAAGGTCGAAAAACACATAGGCCCCAAAATGAAAGAAACGGCTGGGGCGCCAAAACTATGGCTTGAAACTTGATGAAAACAGTCTCTCCCATAATAACTCAAGGGCTGCTTGTGTTTTTTAGGCCTTTGCAAGCTATCGGAAGTTGTGCGCGGCAGGAGAGACAAATCCATGTTTTCGCGCCTTTTTTGCGATTTCAAGGTCGAAAAACACATAGGCCCCAAAATGAAAGAAACGGCTGGCGCGCCAAAACTATGGCTTCAAACTTGATGAAAACAGTCTTTCCCATAATAACTCACGGGCTGCTTGTGTTTTTTAGGCCTTTGCAAGCTATCGGAAGTGTGTGCGCGGCAGGAGAGACAAATCCATGTTTTCGCGACTTTTTTGCGATTTCAAGGTCGAAAAACACATAGGCCCCAAAATGAAAGAAACGGCTGCCGCGCCAAAACTATGGCTTCAAACTTGATGAAAACAGTCTCTCCCATAATAACTCACGGGCTGCTTGTGTTTTTTAGGCCTTTGCAAGCTATCGGAAGTGTGTGCGCGGCAGGAGAGACAAATCCATGTTTTCGCGCCTTTTTTGCGATTTCAAGGTCGAAAAACACATAGGCCCCAAAATGAAAGAAACGGCTGGGGCGCCAAAACTATGGCTTGAAACTTGATGAAAACAGTCTCTCCCATAATAACTCAAGGGCTGCTTGTGTTTTTTAGGCCTTTGCAAGCTATCGGAAGTTGTGCGCGGCAGGAGAGACAAATCCATGTTTTCGCGCCTTTTTTGCGATTTCAAGGTCGAAAAACACATAGGCCCCAAAATGAAAGAAACGGCTGGGGCGCCAAAACTATGGCTTGAAACTTGATGAAAACAGTCTCTCCCATATTAACTCACGGGCTGATTGTGTTTTTTAGGCCTTCGCAAGCTATCGGAAGTGTGTGCGCAGCAGGAGAGACAAATCTATGTTTTCGCGCCTTTTTTGCCATTTCCAGGTCGAAAAACACATAGAACCCAAAAATAAAGAAACGGCTGTCCAGCCAAAACTGAGGCTTCAAACTTGATGAAAACAGTCTCTCCCACAATAACTCAAGGGTCGCTTGTGTTTTTTAGGCCTTCGCAAGCTATCGGAAGTGTGTGCGCGGCAGGAGAGACAAATCCATGTTTTCGTGCATTTTTTGCGATTTCAAGGTCGAAAAACACATAGGCCCCAAAATGAAAGAAACGGCTGGGGCGCCAAAACTATGGCTTGAAACTTGATGAAAACAGTCTCTCCCATAATAACTCAAGGGCTGCTTGTGTTTTTTAGGCCTTTGCAAGCTATCGGAAGTTGTGCGCGGCAGGAGAGACAAATCCATGTTTTCGCGCCTTTTTTGCGATTTCAAGGTCGAAAAACACATAGGCCCCAAAATGAAAGAAACGGCTGGGGCGCCAAAACTATGGCTTGAAACTTGATGAAAACAGTCTCTCCCATATTAACTCACGGGCTGATTGTGTTTTTTAGGCCTTCGCAAGCTATCGGAAGTGTGTGCGCGGCAAGAGAGACAAATCCATGTTTTCGCGCCTTTTTTGCCATTTCCATGTCGAAAAACACAAAGGCCCCAAAATGAAAGAAACGGCTGCCGCGCCAAAACTATGACTTCAAACTTGATGAAAACAGTCTCTCCCACAATAACTCAAGGGCTGCTTGTGTTTTTTAGGCCTTCGCAAGATATCGGAAGTGTGTGCGCGGCAGGAGAGACAAATCAATGTTTTCGCGACTTTTTTGCGATTTCAAGGTCGAAAAACACATAGGCCCCAAAATGAAAGAAACGGCTGGCGCGCCAAAACTATGGCTTCAAACTTGATGAAAACAGTCTCTCCCATAATAACTCACGGGCTGCTTGTGTTTTTTAGGCCTTTGCAAGCTATTGGAAGTGTGTGCGCGGCAGGAGAGACAAATCCATGTTTTCGCGCCTTTTTTGCGATTTCAAGGTCGAAAAACACATAGGCCCCAAAATGAAAGAAACGGCTGCCGCGCCAAAACTATGGCTTCAATCTTGATGAAAACAGTCTCTCCCATAATAACCCAAAAATAAAGAAACGGCTGTCTCCTGCCGCGCACACACTTCCGATAGCTTGCAAAGGAAAACAGTCTCTCCCATAATAACTCAAGGGCTGCTTGTGTTTTTTAGGCCTTTGCAAGCTATCGGAAGTTGTGCGCGGCAGGAGAGACAAATCCATGTTTTCGCGCCTTTTTTGCGATTTCAAGGTCGAAAAACACATAGGCCCCAAAATGAAAGAAACGGCTGGCGCGCCAAAACTATAGCTTCAAACTTGATGAAAACAGTCTTTCCCATAATAACTCACGGTCTGCTTGTGTTTTTTAGGCCTTTGCAAGCTATCGGAAGTGTGTGCGCGGCAGGAGAGACAAATCCATGTTTTCGCGCCTTTTTTGCGATTTCAAGGTCGAAAAACACATAGGCCCCAAAATGAAAGAAACAGCTGGCGCGCCAAAACTATAGCTTCAAACTTGATGAAAACAGTCTTTCCCATAATAACTCACGGTCTGCTTGTGTTTTTTAGGCCTTTGCAAGCTATCGGAAGTGTGTGCGCGGCAGGAGAGACAAATCCATGTTTTCGCGCCTTTTTTGCGATTTCAAGGTCGAAAAACACATAGGCCCCAAAATGAAAGAAACGGCTGCCGCGCCAAAACTATGGCTTCAAACTTGATGAAAACAGTCTCTCCCATAATAACTCACGGGCTGCTTGTGTTTTTTAGGCCTTTGCAAGCTATCGGAAGTGTGTGCGCGGCAGGAGAGACAAATCCATGTTTTCGCGCCTTTTTTGCGATTTCAAGGTCGAAAAACACATAGGCCCCAAAATGAAAGAAACGGCTGCCGCGCCAAAACTATGGCTTCAATCTTGATGAAAACAGTCTCTCCCATAATAACTCATGGGCTGCTTGTGTTTTTTAGGCCTTTGCAAGCTATCGGAAGTGTGTGCGCGGCAGGAGAGACAAATCCATGTTTTCGCGCCTTTTTTGCGATTTCAAGGTCGAAAAACACATAGGCCCCAAAATGAAAGAAACGGCTGGGGCGCCAAAACTATGGCTTGAAACTTGATGAAAACAGTCTCTCCCATAATAACTCAAGGGCTGCTTGTGTTTTTTAGGCCTTTGCAAGCTATCGGAAGTTGTGCGCGGCAGGAGAGACAAATCCATGTTTTCGCGCCTTTTTTGCGATTTCAAGGTCGAAAAACACATAGGCCCCAAAATGAAAGAAACGGCTGGCGCGCCAAAACTATGGCTTCAAACTTGATGAAAACAGTCTTTCCCATAATAACTCACGGGCTGCTTGTGTTTTTTAGGCCTTTGCAAGCTATCGGAAGTGTGTGCGCGGCAGGAGAGACAAATCCATGTTTTCGCGACTTTTTTGCGATTTCAAGGTCGAAAAACACATAGGCCCCAAAATGAAAGAAACGGCTGCCGCGCCAAAACTATGGCTTCAAACTTGATGAAAACAGTCTCTCCCATAATAACTCACGGGCTGCTTGTGTTTTTTAGGCCTTTGCAAGCTATCGGAAGTGTGTGCGCGGCAGGAGAGACAAATCCATGTTTTCGCGCCTTTTTTGCGATTTCAAGGTCGAAAAACACATAGGCCCCAAAATGAAAGAAACGGCTGGGGCGCCAAAACTATGGCTTGAAACTTGATGAAAACAGTCTCTCCCATAATAACTCAAGGGCTGCTTGTGTTTTTTAGGCCTTTGCAAGCTATCGGAAGTTGTGCGCGGCAGGAGAGACAAATCCATGTTTTCGCGCCTTTTTTGCGATTTCAAGGTCGAAAAACACATAGGCCCCAAAATGAAAGAAACGGCTGGGGCGCCAAAACTATGGCTTGAAACTTGATGAAAACAGTCTCTCCCATATTAACTCACGGGCTGATTGTGTTTTTTAGGCCTTCGCAAGCTATCGGAAGTGTGTGCGCAGCAGGAGAGACAAATCTATGTTTTCGCGCCTTTTTTGCCATTTCCAGGTCGAAAAACACATAGAACCCAAAAATAAAGAAACGGCTGTCCAGCCAAAACTGAGGCTTCAAACTTGATGAAAACAGTCTCTCCCACAATAACTCAAGGGTCGCTTGTGTTTTTTAGGCCTTCGCAAGCTATCGGAAGTGTGTGCGCGGCAGGAGAGACAAATCCATGTTTTCGTGCATTTTTTGCGATTTCAAGGTCGAAAAACACATAGGCCCCAAAATGAAAGAAACGGCTGGGGCGCCAAAACTATGGCTTGAAACTTGATGAAAACAGTCTCTCCCATAATAACTCAAGGGCTGCTTGTGTTTTTTAGGCCTTTGCAAGCTATCGGAAGTTGTGCGCGGCAGGAGAGACAAATCCATGTTTTCGCGCCTTTTTTGCGATTTCAAGGTCGAAAAACACATAGGCCCCAAAATGAAAGAAACGGCTGGGGCGCCAAAACTATGGCTTGAAACTTGATGAAAACAGTCTCTCCCATATTAACTCACGGGCTGATTGTGTTTTTTAGGCCTTCGCAAGCTATCGGAAGTGTGTGCGCGGCAAGAGAGACAAATCCATGTTTTCGCGCCTTTTTTGCCATTTCCATGTCGAAAAACACAAAGGCCCCAAAATGAAAGAAACGGCTGCCGCGCCAAAACTATGACTTCAAACTTGATGAAAACAGTCTCTCCCACAATAACTCAAGGGCTGCTTGTGTTTTTTAGGCCTTCGCAAGATATCGGAAGTGTGTGCGCGGCAGGAGAGACAAATCAATGTTTTCGCGACTTTTTTGCGATTTCAAGGTCGAAAAACACATAGGCCCCAAAATGAAAGAAACGGCTGGCGCGCCAAAACTATGGCTTCAAACTTGATGAAAACAGTCTCTCCCATAATAACTCACGGGCTGCTTGTGTTTTTTAGGCCTTTGCAAGCTATTGGAAGTGTGTGCGCGGCAGGAGAGACAAATCCATGTTTTCGCGCCTTTTTTGCGATTTCAAGGTCGAAAAACACATAGGCCCCAAAATGAAAGAAACGGCTGCCGCGCCAAAACTATGGCTTCAATCTTGATGAAAACAGTCTCTCCCATAATAACCCAAAAATAAAGAAACGGCTGTCTCCTGCCGCGCACACACTTCCGATAGCTTGCAAAGGAAAACAGTCTCTCCCATAATAACTCAAGGGCTGCTTGTGTTTTTTAGGCCTTTGCAAGCTATCGGAAGTTGTGCGCGGCAGGAGAGACAAATCCATGTTTTCGCGCCTTTTTTGCGATTTCAAGGTCGAAAAACACATAGGCCCCAAAATGAAAGAAACGGCTGGCGCGCCAAAACTATAGCTTCAAACTTGATGAAAACAGTCTTTCCCATAATAACTCACGGTCTGCTTGTGTTTTTTAGGCCTTTGCAAGCTATCGGAAGTGTGTGCGCGGCAGGAGAGACAAATCCATGTTTTCGCGCCTTTTTTGCGATTTCAAGGTCGAAAAACACATAGGCCCCAAAATGAAAGAAACAGCTGGCGCGCCAAAACTATAGCTTCAAACTTGATGAAAACAGTCTTTCCCATAATAACTCACGGTCTGCTTGTGTTTTTTAGGCCTTTGCAAGCTATCGGAAGTGTGTGCGCGGCAGGAGAGACAAATCCATGTTTTCGCGCCTTTTTTGCGATTTCAAGGTCGAAAAACACATAGGCCCCAAAATGAAAGAAACGGCTGCCGCGCCAAAACTATGGCTTCAAACTTGATGAAAACAGTCTCTCCCATAATAACTCACGGGCTGCTTGTGTTTTTTAGGCCTTTGCAAGCTATCGGAAGTGTGTGCGCGGCAGGAGAGACAAATCCATGTTTTCGCGCCTTTTTTGCGATTTCAAGGTCGAAAAACACATAGGCCCCAAAATGAAAGAAACGGCTGCCGCGCCAAAACTATGGCTTCAATCTTGATGAAAACAGTCTCTCCCATAATAACTCATGGGCTGCTTGTGTTTTTTAGGCCTTTGCAAGCTATCGGAAGTGTGTGCGCGGCAGGAGAGACAAATCCATGTTTTCGCGCCTTTTTTGCGATTTCAAGGTCGAAAAACACATAGGCCCCAAAATGAAAGAAACGGCTGGGGCGCCAAAACTATGGCTTGAAACTTGATGAAAACAGTCTCTCCCATAATAACTCAAGGGCTGCTTGTGTTTTTTAGGCCTTTGCAAGCTATCGGAAGTTGTGCGCGGCAGGAGAGACAAATCCATGTTTTCGCGCCTTTTTTGCGATTTCAAGGTCGAAAAACACATAGGCCCCAAAATGAAAGAAACGGCTGGCGCGCCAAAACTATGGCTTCAAACTTGATGAAAACAGTCTTTCCCATAATAACTCACGGGCTGCTTGTGTTTTTTAGGCCTTTGCAAGCTATCGGAAGTGTGTGCGCGGCAGGAGAGACAAATCCATGTTTTCGCGACTTTTTTGCGATTTCAAGGTCGAAAAACACATAGGCCCCAAAATGAAAGAAACGGCTGCCGCGCCAAAACTATGGCTTCAAACTTGATGAAAACAGTCTCTCCCATAATAACTCACGGGCTGCTTGTGTTTTTTAGGCCTTTGCAAGCTATCGGAAGTGTGTGCGCGGCAGGAGAGACAAATCCATGTTTTCGCGCCTTTTTTGCGATTTCAAGGTCGAAAAACACATAGGCCCCAAAATGAAAGAAACGGCTGGGGCGCCAAAACTATGGCTTGAAACTTGATGAAAACAGTCTCTCCCATAATAACTCAAGGGCTGCTTGTGTTTTTTAGGCCTTTGCAAGCTATCGGAAGTTGTGCGCGGCAGGAGAGACAAATCCATGTTTTCGCGCCTTTTTTGCGATTTCAAGGTCGAAAAACACATAGGCCCCAAAATGAAAGAAACGGCTGGGGCGCCAAAACTATGGCTTGAAACTTGATGAAAACAGTCTCTCCCATATTAACTCACGGGCTGATTGTGTTTTTTAGGCCTTCGCAAGCTATCGGAAGTGTGTGCGCAGCAGGAGAGACAAATCTATGTTTTCGCGCCTTTTTTGCCATTTCCAGGTCGAAAAACACATAGAACCCAAAAATAAAGAAACGGCTGTCCAGCCAAAACTGAGGCTTCAAACTTGATGAAAACAGTCTCTCCCACAATAACTCAAGGGTCGCTTGTGTTTTTTAGGCCTTCGCAAGCTATCGGAAGTGTGTGCGCGGCAGGAGAGACAAATCCATGTTTTCGTGCATTTTTTGCGATTTCAAGGTCGAAAAACACATAGGCCCCAAAATGAAAGAAACGGCTGGGGCGCCAAAACTATGGCTTGAAACTTGATGAAAACAGTCTCTCCCATAATAACTCAAGGGCTGCTTGTGTTTTTTAGGCCTTTGCAAGCTATCGGAAGTTGTGCGCGGCAGGAGAGACAAATCCATGTTTTCGCGCCTTTTTTGCGATTTCAAGGTCGAAAAACACATAGGCCCCAAAATGAAAGAAACGGCTGGGGCGCCAAAACTATGGCTTGAAACTTGATGAAAACAGTCTCTCCCATATTAACTCACGGGCTGATTGTGTTTTTTAGGCCTTCGCAAGCTATCGGAAGTGTGTGCGCGGCAAGAGAGACAAATCCATGTTTTCGCGCCTTTTTTGCCATTTCCAGGTCGAAAAACACAAAGGCCCCAAAATGAAAGAAACGGCTGCCGCGCCAAAACTATGACTTCAAACTTGATGAAAACAGTCTCTCCCACAATAACTCAAGGGCTGCTTGTGTTTTTTAGGCCTTCGCAAGATATCGGAAGTGTGTGCGCGGCAGGAGAGACAAATCAATGTTTTCGCGACTTTTTTGCGATTTCAAGGTCGAAAAACACATAGGCCCCAAAATGAAAGAAACGGCTGGCGCGCCAAAACTATGGCTTCAAACTTGATGAAAACAGTCTCTCCCATAATAACTCACGGGCTGCTTGTGTTTTTTAGGCCTTTGCACGCTATCGGAAGTGTGTGCGCGGCAGGAGAGACAAATCCATGTTTTCGCGCCTTTTTTGCCATTTCCAGGTCGAAAAACACAAAGGCCCCAAAATGAAAGAAACGGCTGCCGCGCCAAAACTATGGCTTCAAACTTGATGAAAACAGTCTCTCCCACAACAACTCAAGGGCTGCTTGTGTTTTTTAGGCCTTCGCAAGATAACGGAAGTGTGTGCGCGGCAGGAGAGACAAATCAATGTTTTCGCGCCTTTTTTGCGATTTCAAGGTCGAAAAACACATAGGCCCCAAAATGAAAGAAACGGCTGCCGCGCCAAAACTATGGCTTCAAACTTGATGAAAACAGTCTCTCCCATAATAACTCACGGGCTGCATGTGTTTTTTAGGCCTTTGCACGCTATCGGAAGTGTGTGCGCGGCAGGAGAGACAAATCCATGTTTTCGCGCCTTTTTTCCATTTCCAGGTCGAAGAAAACAAAGGCCCCAAAAATAAAGAAACGGCTGTCCAGCCAAAACTGAGGCTTCAAACTTGATGAAAACAGTCTCTCAGACAATAACTCAAGGGCCGCTTGTGTTTTTTAGGCCTTCGCAAGCTATCGGAAGTGTGTGCGCAGCAGGAGAGACAAATCTATGTTTTCGCGCCTTTTTTGCCATTTCCAGGTCGAAAAACACATAGAACCCAAAAATAAAGAAACGGCTGCCGCGCCAAAACTATGACTTCAAACTTGATGAAAACAGTCTCTCCCACAATAACTCAAGGGCTGCTTGTGTTTTTTAGGCCTTCGCAAGATATCGGAAGTGTGTGCGCGGCAGGAGAGACAAATCAATGTTTTCGCGACTTTTTTGCGATTTCAAGGTCGAAAAACACATAGGCCCCAAAATGAAAGAAACGGCTGGCGCGCCAAAACTATGGCTTCAAACTTGATGAAAACAGTCTCTCCCATATTAACTCACGGGCTGCTTGTGTTTTTTAGGCCTTTGCAAGCTATCGGAAGTGTGTGCGCGGCAGGAGAGACAAATCCATGTTTTCGCGCCTTTTTTGCGATTTCAAGGTCGAAAAACACACAGACCCCAAAAATAAAGAAACGGCTGTCCAGCCAAAACTGAAGCTTCAAACTTGATGAAAACAGTCTCTCCCACAATAACTCAATGGCCGCTTGTGTTTTTTAGGCCTTCGCAAGCTATCGGAAGTGTGTGCGCGGCAGGAGATCCAAATCCATGTTTTCGCGCATTTTTTGCGATTTCAAGGTCGAAAAACACATAGGCCCCAAAATGAAAGAAACGGCTGCCGCGCCAAAACTATGGCTTCAAACTTGATGAAAACAGTCTCTCCCATATTAACTCACGGGCTGATTGTGTTTTTTAGGCCTTCGCAAGCTATCGGAAGTGTGTGCGCAGCAGGAGAGACAAATCTATGTTTTCGCGCCTGTTTTGCCATTTCCAGGTCGAAAAACACACAGACCCCAAAAATAAAGAAACGGCTGTCCAGCCAAAACTGAGGCTTCAAACTTGATGAAAACAGTCTCTCCCACAATAACTCAAGGGCCGCTTGTGTTTTTTAGGCCTTTGCAAGCTATCGGAAGTGTGTGCGCGGCAGGAGAGACAAATCCATGTTTTCGCGCCTTTTTTGTGATTTCAAGGTCGAAAAACACATAGGCCCCAAAATGAAAGAAACGGCTGGCGCGCCAAAACTATGGCTTCAAACTTGATGAAAACAGTCTCTCCCATAATAACTCACGGGCTGCTTGTGTTTTTTAGGCCTTTGCAAGCTATCGGAAGTGTGTGCGCGGCAGGAGAGACAAATCCATGTTTTCGCGCCTTTTTTGTGATTTCAAGGTCGAAAAACACATAGGCCCCAAAATGAAAGAAACGGCTGGCGCGCCAAAACTATGGCTTCAAACTTGATGAAAACAGTCTCTCCCATAATAACTCACGGGCTGCTTGTGTTTTTTAGGCCTTTGCACGCTGTCGGAAGTGTGTGCGCGGCAGGAGAGACAAATCCATGTTTTCGCGCCTTTTTTGCCATTTCCAGGTCGAAAAACACAAAGGCCCCAAAATGAAAGAAACGGCTGCCGCGCCAAAACTATGGCTTCAAACTTGATGAAAACAGTCTCTCCCACAACAACTCAAGGGCTGCTTGTGTTTTTTAGGCCTTCGCAAGATAACGGAAGTGTGTGCGCGGCAGGAGAGACAAATCAATGTTTTCGCGCCTTTTTTGCGATTTCAAGGTCGAAAAACACATAGGCCCCAAAATGAAAGAAACGGCTGCCGCGCCAAAACTATGGCTTCAAACTTGATGAAAACAGTCTCTCCCATAATAACTCACGGGCTGCTTGTGTTTTTTAGGCCTTTGCACGCTATCGGAAGTGTGTGCGCGGCAGGAGAGACAAATCCATGTTTTCGCGCCTTTTTTCCATTTCCAGGTCGAAGAAAACAAAGGCCCCAAAAATAAAGAAACGGCTGTACAGCCAAAACTGAGGCTTCAAACTTGATGAAAACAGTCTCTCAGACAATAACTCAAGGGCCGCTTGTGTTTTTTAGGCCTTCGCAAGCTATCGGAAGTGTGTGCGCGGCAGGAGAGACAAATCCATGTTTTCGCGCCTTTTTTGCCATTTCCAGGTCGAAAAACACAAAGGCCCCAAAATGAAAGAAACGGCTGCCGCGCCAAAACTATGACTTCAAACTTGATGAAAACAGTCTCTCCCACAATAACTCAAGGGCTGCTTGTGTTTTTTAGGCCTTCGCAAGATATCGGAAGTGTGTGCGCGGCAGGAGAGACAAATCAATGTTTTCGCGACTTTTTTGCGATTTCAAGGTCGAAAAACACATAGGCCCCAAAATGAAAGAAACGGCTGGCGCGCCAAAACTATGGCTTCAAACTTGATGAAAACAGTCTCTCCCATATTAACTCACGGGCAGCTTGTGTTTTTTAGGCCTTTGCAAGCTATCGGAAGTGTGTGCGCGGCAGGAGAGACAAATCCATGTTTTCGCGCCTTTTTTGCGATTTCAAGGTCGAAAAACACACAGACCCCAAAAATAAAGAAACGGCTGTCCAGCCAAAACTGAGGCTTCAAACTTGATGAAAACAGTCTCTCCCACAATAACTCAAGGGCCGCTTGTGTTTTTTAGGCCTTTGCAAGCTATCGGAAGTGTGTGCGCGGCAGGAGAGACAAATCCATGTTTTCGCGCCTTTTTTGCGATTTCAAGGTCGAAAAACACATAGGCCCCAAAATGAAAGAAACGGCTGGCGCGCCAAAACTATGGCTTCAAACTTGATGAAAACAGTCTCTCCCATAATAACTCACGGGCTGCTTGTGTTTTTTAGGCCTTTGCAAGCTATCGGAAGTGTGTGCGCGGCAGGAGAGACAAATCCATGTTTTCGCGCCTTTTTTGCGATTTCAAGGTCGAAAAACACATAGGCCCCAAAATGAAAGAAACGGCTGGCGCGCCAAAACTATGGCTTCAAACTTGATGAAAACAGTCTCTCCCATAATAACTCACGGGCTGCTTGTGTTTTTTAGGCCTTTGCAAGCTATCGGAAGTGTGTGCGCGGCAGGAGAGACAAATCCATGTTTTCGCGCCTTTTTTGCGATTTCAAGGTCGAAAAACACATAGGCCCCAAAATGAAAGAAACGGCTGGCACGCCAAAACTATGGCTTCAAACTTGATGAAAACAGTCTCTCCCATAATAACTCACGGACTGCTTGTGTTTTTTAGGCCTTTGCAAGCTATCGGAAGTGTGTGCGCGGCAGGAGAGACAAATCCATGTTTTCGCGCCTTTTTTGCGATTTCCAGGTCGAAAAACACACAGACCCCAAAAATAAAGAAACGGCTGTCCAGCCAAAACTGAGGCTTCAAACTTGATGAAAACAGTCTCTCCCACAATAACTCAAGGGCCGCTTGTGTTTTTTAGGCCTTCGCAAGCTATCGGAAGTGTGTGCGCGGCAGGAGAGACAAATCCATGTTTTCGCGCATTTTTTGCGATTTCAAGGTCGAAAAACACATAGGCCCCAAAATGAAAGAAACGGCTGCCGCGCCAAAACTATGGCTTCAAACTTGATGAAAACAGTCTCTCCCATAATAACTCACAGGCTGCTTGTGTTTTTTAGGCCTTTGCAAGCTATCGGAAGTGTGTGCGCGGCAGGAGAGACAAATCCATGTTTTCGCGCCTGTTTTGCGATTTCAAGGTCGAAAAACACATAGGCCCCAAAATGAAAGAAACGGCTGGCGCGCCAAAACTATTGCTTCAAACTTGATGAAAACAGTCTCTCCCACAATAACTCAATGGCCGCTTGTGTTTTTTAGGCCTTCGCAAGCTATCGGAAGTGTGTGCGCGGCAGGAGAGACAAATCCATGTTTTCGCGCATTTTTTGCGATTTCAAGGTCGAAAAACACATAGGCCCCAAAATGAAAGAAACGGCTGGCGCGCCAAAACTATGGCTTCAAACTTGATGAAAACAGTCTCTCCCACAATAACTCAATGTCCGCTTGTGTTTTTTAGGCCTTCGCAAGCTATCGGAAGTGTGTGCGCGGCAGGAGAGACAAATCCATGTTTTCGGGCCTTTTTTGCGATTTCAAGGTCGAAAAACACATAGGCCCCAAAATGAAAGAAACGGCTGGCGCGCCAAAACTATGGCTTCAAACTTGATGAAAACAGTCTCTCCCATAATAACTCACGGGCTGCTTGTGTTTTTTAGGCCTTTGCACGCTATCGGAAGTGTGTGCGCGGCAGGAGAGACAAATCCATGTTTTCGCGCCTTTTTTGCCATTTCCAGGTCGAAAAACACAAAGGCCCCAAAATGAAAGAAACGGCTGCCGCGCCAAAACTATGACTTCAAACTTGATGAAAACAGTCTCTCCCACAATAACTCAAGGGCTGCTTGTGTTTTTTAGGCCTTCGCAAGATATCGGAAGTGTGTGCGCGGCAGGAGAGACAAATCAATGTTTTCGCGACTTTTTTGCGATTTCAAGGTCGAAAAACACATAGGCCCCAAAATGAAAGAAACGGCTGGCGCGCCAAAACTATGGCTTCAAACTTGATGAAAACAGTCTCTCCCATAATAACTCACGGGCTGCTTGTGTTTTTTAGGCCTTTGCACGCTATCGGAAGTGTGTGCGCGGCAGGAGAGACAAATCCATGTTTTCGCGCCTTTTTTGCCATTTCCAGGTCGAAAAACACAAAGGCCCCAAAATGAAAGAAACGGCTGCCGCGCCAAAACTATGGCTTCAAACTTGATGAAAACAGTCTCTCCCACAACAACTCAAGGGCTGCTTGTGTTTTTTAGGCCTTCGCAAGATAACGGAAGTGTGTGCGCGGCAGGAGAGACAAATCAATGTTTTCGCGCCTTTTTTGCGATTTCAAGGTCGAAAAACACATAGGCCCCAAAATGAAAGAAACGGCTGCCGCGCCAAAACTATGGCTTCAAACTTGATGAAAACAGTCTCTCCCATAATAACTCACGGGCTGCTTGTGTTTTTTAGGCCTTTGCACGCTATCGGAAGTGTGTGCGCGGCAGGAGAGACAAATCCATGTTTTCGCGCCTTTTTTCCATTTCCAGGTCGAAGAAAACAAAGGCCCCAAAATGAAAGAAACGGCTGCCGCGCCAAAACTATGACTTCAAACTTGATGAAAACAGTCTCTCCCACAATAACTCAAGGGCTGCTTGTGTTTTTTAGGCCTTCGCAAGATATCGGAAGTGTGTGCGCGGCAGGAGAGACAAATCAATGTTTTCGCGACTTTTTTGCGATTTCAAGGTCGAAAAACACATAGGCCCCAAAATGAAAGAAACGGCTGGCGCGCCAAAACTATGGCTTCAAACTTGATGAAAACAGTCTCTCCCATATTAACTCACGGGCTGCTTGTGTTTTTTAGGCCTTTGCAAGCTATCGGAAGTGTGTGCGCGGCAGGAGAGACAAATCCATGTTTTCGCGCCTTTTTTGCGATTTCAAGGTCGAAAAACACATAGGCCCCAAAATGAAAGAAACGGCTGGCGCGCCAAAACTATGGCTTCAAACTTGATGAAAACAGTCTCTCCCATAATAACTCACGGGCTGCTTGTGTTTTTTAGGCCTTTGCAAGCTATCGGAAGTGTGTGCGCGGCAGGAGAGACAAATCCATGTTTTCGCGCCTTTTTTGCGATTTCAAGGTCGAAAAACACATAGGCCCCAAAATGAAAGAAACGGCTGGCGCGCCAAAACTATGGCTTCAAACTTGATGAAAACAGTCTCTCCCATAATAACTCACGGGCTGCTTGTGTTTTTTAGGCCTTTGCAAGCTATCGGAAGTGTGTGCGCGGCAGGAGAGACAAATCCATGTTTTCGCGCCTTTTTTGCGATTTCAAGGTCGAAAAACACATAGGCCCCAAAATGAAAGAAACGGCTGGCACGCCAAAACTATGGCTTCAAACTTGATGAAAACAGTCTCTCCCATAATAACTCACGGACTGCTTGTGTTTTTTAGGCCTTTGCAAGCTATCGGAAGTGTGTGCGCGGCAGGAGAGACAAATCCATGTTTTCGCGCCTTTTTTGCGATTTCCAGGTCGAAAAACACACAGACCCCAAAAATAAAGAAACGGCTGTCCAGCCAAAACTGAGGCTTCAAACTTGATGAAAACAGTCTCTCCCACAATAACTCAAGGGCCGCTTGTGTTTTTTAGGCCTTCGCAAGCTATCGGAAGTGTGTGCGCGGCAGGAGAGACAAATCCATGTTTTCGCGCATTTTTTGCGATTTCAAGGTCGAAAAACACATAGGCCCCAAAATGAAAGAAACGGCTGCCGCGCCAAAACTATGGCTTCAAACTTGATGAAAACAGTCTCTCCCATAATAACTCACAGGCTGCTTGTGTTTTTTAGGCCTTTGCAAGCTATCGGAAGTGTGTGCGCGGCAGGAGAGACAAATCCATGTTTTCGCGCCTTTTTTGCGATTTCAAGGTCGAAAAACACATAGGCCCCAAAATGAAAGAAACGGCTGGCGCGCCAAAACTATGGCTTCAAACTTGATGAAAACAGTCTCTCCCACAATAACTCAATGGCCGCTTGTGTTTTTTAGGCCTTCGCAAGCTATCGGAAGTGTGTGCGCGGCAGGAGAGACAAATCCATGTTTTCGCGCCTTTTTTGCGATTTCAAGGTCGAAAAACACATAGGCCCCAAAATGAAAGAAACGGCTGGCGCGCCAAAACTATGGCTTCAAACTTGATGAAAACAGTCTCTCCCACAATAACTCAATGGCCGCTTGTGTTTTTTAGGCCTTCGCAAGCTATCGGAAGTGTGTGCGCGGCAGGAGAGACAAATCCATGTTTTCGCGCATTTTTTGCGATTTCAAGGTCGAAAAACACATAGGCCCCAAAATGAAAGAAACGGCTACCGCGCCAAAACTATGGCTTCAAACTTGATGAAAACAGTCTCTCCCATATTAACTCACGGGCTGATTGTGTTTTTTAGGCCTTCGCAAGCTATCGGAAGTGTGTGCGTAGCAGGAGAGACAAATCTATGTTTTCGCGCCTGTTTTGCCATTTCCAGGTCGAAAAACACACAGACCCCAAAAATAAAGAAACGGCTGTCCAGCCAAAACTGAGGCTTCAAACTTGATGAAAACAGTCTCTCCCACAATAACTCAAGGGCCGCTTGTGTTTTTTAGGCCTTTGCAAGCTATCGGAAGTGTGTGCGCGGCAGTAGAGACAAATCCATGTTTTCGCGCCTTTTTTGCGATTTCAAGGTCGAAAAACACATAGGCCCCAAAATGAAAGAAACGGCTGCCGCGCCAAAACTATGGCTTCAAACTTGATGAAAACAGTCTCTCCCATAATAACTCACGGGCTGCTTGTGTTTTTTAGGCCTTTGCAAGCTCTCCGAAGTGTGTGCGCGGCAGGAGAGACAAATCCATGTTTTCGCGCCTTTTTTGCCATTTCCAGGTCGAAAAACACAAAGGCCCCAAAAATAAAGAAACGGCTGTCCAGCCAAAACTGAGGCTTCAAACTTGATGAAAACAGTCTCTCAGACAATAACTCAAGGGCCGCTTGTGTTTTTTAGGCCTTCGCAAGCTATCGGAAGTGTGTGCGCGGCAGGAGAGACAAATCCATGTTTTCGCGCCATTTTTGCCATTTCCAGGTCGAAAAACACAAAGGCCCCAAAAATAAAGAAACGGCTGTCCAGCCAAAACTGAGGCTTCAAACTTGATGAAAACAGTCTCTCCCACAATAACTGAAGGGCTGCTTGTGTTTTTTAGGCCTTCGCAAGATATCGGAAGTGTGTGCGCGGCAGGAGAGACAAATCAATGTTTTCGCGCCTTTTTTGCGATTTCAAGGTCGAAAAACACATAGGCCCCAAAATGAAAGAAACGGCTGCCGCGCCAAAACTATGGCTTCAAACTTGATGAAAACAGTCTCTCCCATAATAACTCACGGGCTGCTTGTGTTTTTTAGGCCTTTGCACGCTATCGGAAGTGTGTGCGCGGCAGGAGAGACAAATCCATGTTTTCGCGCCTTTTTTGCCATTTCCAGGTCGAAAAACACAAAGGCCCCAAAAATAAAGAAACGGCTGTCCAGCCAAAACTGAGGCTTCAAACTTGATGAAAACAGTCTCTCAGACAATAACTCAAGGGCCGCTTGTGTTTTTTAGGCCTTCGCAAGCTATCGGAAGTGTGTGCGCGGAAGGAGAGACAAATCCATGTTTTCGCGCCTTTTTTACGATTTCAAGGTCGAAAAACACATAGGCCCCAAAATGAAAGAAACGGCTGCCGCGCCAAAACTATGGCTTCAAACTTGATGAAAACAGTCTCTCCCACAATAACTCAAGGGCTGCTTGTGTTTTTTAGGCCTTCGCAAGATATCGGAAGTGTGTGCGCGGCAGGAGAGACAAATCAATGTTTTCGCGACTTTTTTGCGATTTCAAGGTCGAAAAACACATAGGCCCCAAAATGAAAGAAAAAGCTGGCGCGCCAAAACTATGGCTTCAAACTTGATGAAAACAGTCTCTCCCATAATAACTCACGGGCTGCTTTTGTTTTTTAGGCCTTTGCACGCTATCGGAAGTGTGTGCGCGGCAGGAGAGACAAATCCATGTTTTCGCGCCTTTTTTGCGATTTCAAGGTCGAAAAACACATAGGCCCCAAAATGAAAGAAACGGCTGGCGCGCCAAAACTATGGCTTCAAACTTGATGAAAACAGTCTCTCCCATAATAACTCACGGGCTGCTTGTGTTTTTTAGGCCTTTGCAAGCTATCGGAAGTGTGTGCGCGGCAGGAGAGACAAATCCATGTTTTCGCGCCTTTTTTGCGATTTCCAGGTCGAAAAACACACAGACCCCAAAAATAAAGAAACGGCTGTCCAGCCAAAACTGAGGCTTCAAACTTGATGAAAACAGTCTCTCCCACAATAACTCAAGGGCCGCTTGTGTTTTTTAGGCCTTTGCAAGCTATCGGAAGTGTGTGCGCGGCAGGAGAGACAAATCCATGTTTTCGCGCCTTTTTTGCGATTTCAAGGTCGAAAAACACATAGGCCCCAAAATGAAAGAAACGGCTGGCGCGCCAAAACTATGGCTTCAAACTTGATGAAAACAGTCTCTCCCATAATAACTCACGGGCTGCTTGTGTTTTTTAGGCCTTTGCAAGCTATCGGAAGTGTGTGCGCGGCAGGAGAGACAAATCCATGTTTTCGCGCCTTTTTTGCGATTTCCAGGTCGAAAAACACACAGACCCCAAAAATAAAGAAACGGCTGTCCAGCCAAAACTGAGGCTTCAAACTTGATGAAAACAGTCTCTCCCACAATAACTCAAGGGCCGCTTGTGTTTTTTAGGCCTTTGCACGCTATCGGAAGTGTGTGCGCGGCAGGAGAGACAAATCCATGTTTTCGCGCCTTTTTTGCCATTTTCAGGTCGAAAAACACAAAGGCCCCAAAAATAAAGAAACGGCTGTCCAACCAAAACTGAGGCTTCAAACTTGATGAAAACAGTCTCTCAGACAATAACTCAAGGGCCGCTTGTGTTTTTTAGGCCTTCGCAAGCTATCGGAAGTGTGTGCGCGGCAGGAGAGACAAATCCATGTTTTCGCGCCTTTTTTGCCATTTCCAGGTCGAAAAACACAAAGGCCCCAAAATGAAAGAAACGGCTGCTGCGCCAAAACTATGACTTCAAACTTGATGAAAACAGTCTCTCCCACAATAAATCAAGGGCTGCTTGTGTTTTTTAGGCCTTCGCAAGATATCGGAAGTGTGTGCGCGGCAGTAGAGACAAATCCATGTTTTCGCGCATTTTTTGCGATTTCAAGGTCGAAAAAAACACATAGGCCCCAAAATGAAAGAAACGGCTGCCGCGCCAAAACTATGGCTTCAAACTTGATGAAAACTGTCTCTCCCATAATAACTCACGGGCTGCTTGTGTTTTTTAGGCCTTTGCAAGCTATCGGAAGTGTGTGCGCGGCAGGAGAGACAAATCCATGTTTTCGCGCCTTTTTTGCGATTTCAAGGTCGAAAAACACATAGGCCCCAAAATGAAAGAAACGGCTGCCGCGCCAAAACTATGGCTTCAAACTTGATGAAAACAGTCTCTCCCATAATAACTCACGGGCTGCTTGTGTTTTTTAGGCCTTTGCAAGCTATCGGAAGTGTGCGCGCGGCAGGAGAGACAAATCCATGTTTTCGCACCTTTTTTGCGATTTCAAGGTCGAAAAACACATAGGCCCCAAAATGAAAGAAACGGCTGCCGCGCCAAAATTATGGCTTCAAACTTGATGAAAACAGTCTATCCCATAATAACTCACGGGCTGCTTGTGTTTTTTAGGCCTTTGCAAGCTATCGGAAGTGTGTGCGCGGCAGGAGAGACAAATCCATGTTTTCGCGCCTTTTTTGCGATTTCAAGGTCGAAAAACACATAGGCCCCAAAATGAAAGAAACGGCTGCCAAGCCAAAACTATGGCTTCAAACTTGATGAAAACAGTCTCTCCCATAATAACTTACAGGCTGCTTGTGTTTTTTAGGCCTTTGCAAGCTATCGGAAGTGTGTGCGCGGAAGGAGAGACAAATCCATGTTTTCGCACCTTTTTTGCGATTTCAAGGTCGAAAAACACATAGGCCCCAAAATGAAAGAAACGGCTGCCGCGCCAAAACTATGGCTTCAAACTTGATGAAAACAGTCTCTCCCATATTAACTCACGGGCTGATTGTGTTTTTTAGGCCTTCGCAAGCTATCGGAAGTGTGTGCGCAGCAGGAGAGACAAATCTATGTTTTCGCGTCTTTTTTGCCATTTCCAGGTCGAAAAACACACAGACCCCAAAAATAAAGAAACGGCTGTCCAGCCAAAACTGAGGCTTCAAACTTGATGAAAACAGTCTCTCCCAAAATAACTCAAGGGCCGCTTGTGTTTTTTAGGCCTTCACAAGCTATCGGAAGTGTGTGCGCGGCAGTAGAGTCAAATCCATGTTTTCGCGCATTTTTTGCGATTTCAAGGTCGAAAAAAACACATAGGCCCCAAAATGAAAGAAACGGCTGCCGCGCCAAAACTATGGCTTCAAACTTGATGAAAACAGTCTCTCCCATAATAACTCACGGGCTGCTTGTGTTTTTTAGGCCTTTGCAAGCTATCGGAAGTGTGTGCGCGGCAGGAGAGACAAATCCATGTTTTCGCGCCTTTTTTGCGATTTCAAGGTCGAAAAACACATAGGCCCCAAAATGAAAGAAACGGCTGCCGTGCCAAAACTATGGCTTCAAACTTGATGAAAACAGTCTCTCCCATAATAACTCACGGGCTGATTGTGTTTTTTAGGCCTTCGCAAGCTACCGGAAGTGTGTGCGCAGCAGGAGAGACAAATCTATGTTTTCGCGCCTTTTTTGCCATTTCCAGGTCGAAAAACACACAGAACCCAAAAATAAAGAAACGGCTGTCCAGCCAAAACTGAGGCTTCAAACTTGATGAAAACAGTCTCTCCCACAATAACTCAAGGGCCGCTTGTGTTTTTTAGGCCTTCGCAAGCTATCAGAAGTGTGTGCGCGGCAGGAGAGACAAATCCATGTTTTTGCGCATTTTTTGCGATTTCAAGGTCGAAAAACACATAGGCCCCAAAATGAAAGAAACGGCTGCCGCGCCAAAACTATGGCTTCAAACTTGATGAAAACAGTCTCTCCCATATTAACTCACGGGCTGATTGTGTTTTTTAGGCCTTCGCAAGCTATCGGAAGTGTGTGCGCAGCAGGAGAGACAAATCTATGTTTTCGCGTCTTTTTTGCCATTTCCAGGTCGAAAAACACACAGACCCCAAAAATAAAGAAACGGCTGCCGCGCCAAAACTATGGCTTCAAACTTGATGAAAACAGTCTCTCCCATATTAACTCACGGGCTGATTGTGTTTTTTAGGCCTTCGCAAGCTATCGGAAGTGTGTGCGCAGCAGGAGAGACAAATCTATGTTTTCGCGCCTGTTTTGCCATTTCCAGGTCGAAAAACACACAGACCCCAAAAATAAAGAAACGGCTGTCCAGCCAAAACTGAGGCTTCAAACTTGATGAAAACAGTCTCTCCCACAATAACTCAAGGGCCGCTTGTGTTTTTTAGGCCTTTGCAAGCTATCGGAAGTGTGTGCGCGGCAGGAGAGACAAATCCATGTTTTCACGCCTTTTTTGCGATTTCAAGGTCGAAAAACACATAGGCCCCAAAATGAAAGAAACGGCTGGCACGCCAAAACTATGGCTTCAAACTTGATGAAAACAGTCTCTCCCATAATAACTCACGGACTGCTTGTGTTTTTTAGGCCTTTGCAAGCTATCGGAAGTGTGTGCGCGGCAGGAGAGACAAATCCATGTTTTCGCGCCTTTTTTGCGATTTCCAGGTCGAAAAACACACAGACCCCAAAAATAAAGAAACGGCTGTCCAGCCAAAACTGAGGCTTCAAACTTGATGAAAACAGTCTCTCCCAAAATAACTCAAGGGCCGCTTGTGTTTTTTAGGCCTTCACAAGCTATCGGAAGTGTGTGCGCGGCAGTAGAGACAAATCCATGTTTTCGCGCATTTTTTGCGATTTCAAGGTCGAAAAAAACACATAGGCCCCAAAATGAAAGAAACGGCTGCCGCGCCAAAACTATGGCTTCAAACTTGATGAAAACAGTCTCTCCCATAATAACTCACGGGCTGCTTGTGTTTTTTAGGCCTTTGCAAGCTATCGGAAGTGTGTGCGCGGCAGGAGAGACAAATCCATGTTTTCGCGCCTTTTTTGCGATTTCAAGGTCGAAAAACACATAGGCCCCAAAATGAAAGAAACGGCTGCCGTGCCAAAACTATGGCTTCAAACTTGATGAAAACAGTCTCTCCCATAATAACTCACGGGCTGCTTGTGTTTTTTAGGCCTTTGCAAGCTATCGGAAGTGTGTGCGCGGCAGGAGAGACAAATCCATGTTTTCGCGCCTTTTTTGCGATTTCAAGGTCGAAAAACACATAGGCCCCAAAATGAAAGAAACGGCTGGCGCGCCAAAACTATGGCTTCAAACTTGATGAAAACAGTCTCTCCCATATTAACTCACGGGCTGATTGTGTTTTTTAGGCCTTCGCAAGCTATCGGAAGTGTGTGCGCAGCAGGAGAGACAAATCTATGTTTTCGCGCCTGTTTTGCCATTTCCAGGTCGAAAAACACACAGACCCCAAAAATAAAGAAACGGCTGTCCAGCCAAAACTGAGGCTTCAAACTTGATGAAAACAGTCTCTCCCACAATAACTCAATGGCCGCTTGTGTTTTTTAGGCCTTCACAAGCTATCGGAAGTGTGTGCGCGGCAGGAGAGACAAATCCATGTTTTCGCGCATTTTTTGCGATTTCAAGGTCGAAAAACACATAGGCCCCAAAATGAAAGAAACGGCTGCCGCGCCAAAACTATGGCTTCAAACTTGATGAAAACAGTCTCTCCCATATTAACTCACGGGCTGATTGTGTTTTTTAGGCCTTCGCAAGCTATCGGAAGTGTGTGCGCAGCAGGAGAGACAAATCTATGTTTTCGCGCCTGTTTTGCCATTTCCAGGTCGAAAAACACACAGACCCCAAAAATAAAGAAACGGCTGTCCAGCCAAAACTGAGGCTTCAAACTTGATGAAAACAGTCTCTCCCACAATAACTCAAGGGCCGCTTGTGTTTTTTAGGCCTTTGCAAGCTATCGGAAGTGTGTGCGCGGCAGGAGAGACAAATCCATGTTTTCGCGCCTTTTTTGCGATTTCAAGGTCGAAAAACACATAGGCCCCAAAATGAAAGAAACGGTTGGCGCGCCAAAACTATGGGTTCAAACTTGATGAAAACAGTCTGTCCCATATTAACTCACGGGCTGATTGTGTTTTTTAGGCCTTCGCAAGCTATCGGAAGTGTGTGCGCAGCAGGAGAGACAAATCTATGTTTTCGCGCCTGTTTTGCCATTTCCAGGTCGAAAAACACACAGACCCCAAAAATAAAGAAACGGCTGTCCAGCCAAAACTGAGGCTTCAAACTTGATGAAAACAGTCTCTCCCACAATAACTCAAGGGCCGCTTGTGTTTTTTAGGCCTTTGCAAGCTATCGGAAGTGTGTGCGCGGCAGGAGAGACAAATCCATGTTTTCGCGCCTTTTTTGCGATTTCAAGGTCGAAAAACACATAGGCCCCAAAATGAAAGAAACGGCTGGCGCGCCAAAACTATGGCTTCAAACTTGATGAAAACAGTCTCTCCCATAATAACTCACGGGCTGCTTGTGTTTTTTAGGCCTTTGCAAGCTATCGGAAGTGTGTGCGCGGCAGGAGAGACAAATCCATGTTTTCGCGCCTTTTTTGCGATTTCAAGGTCGAAAAACACACAGACCCCAAAAATAAAGAAACGGCTGTCCAGCCAAAACTGAGGCTTCAAACTTGATGAAAACAGTCTCTCCCACAATAACTCAAGGGCCGCTTGTGTTTTTTAGGCCTTCGCAAGCTATCGGAAGTGTGTGCGCGGCAGGAGAGACAAATCCATGTTTTCGCGCCTTTTTTGCGATTTCAAGGTCGAAAAACACATAGGCCCCAAAATGAAAGAAACGGCTGGCGCGCCAAAACTATGGGTTCAAACTTGATGAAAACAGTCTCTCCCATATTAACTCACGGGCTGATTGTGTTTTTTAGGCCTTCGCAAGCTATCGGAAGTGTGTGCGCAGCAGGAGAGACAAATCTATGTTTTCGCGCCTGTTTTGCCATTTCCAGGTCGAAAAACACACAGACCCCAAAAATAAAGAAACGGCTGTCCAGCCAAAACTGAGGCTTCAAACTTGATGAAAACAGTCTCTCCCACAATAACTCAAGGGCCGCTTGTGTTTTTTAGGCCTTTGCAAGCTATCGGAAGTGTGTGCGCGGCAGGAGAGACAAATCCATGTTTTCGCGCCTTTTTTGCGATTTCAAGGTCGAAAAACACATAGGCCCCAAAATGAAAGAAACGGCTGGCGCGCCAAAACTATGGCTTCAAACTTGATGAAAACAGTCTCTCCCATATTAACTCACGGGCTGATTGTGTTTTTTAGGCCTTCGCAAGCTATCGGAAGTGTGTATGCAGCAGGAGAGACAAATCTATGTTTTCGCGCCTGTTTTGCCATTTCCAGGTCGAAAAACACACAGACCCCAAAAATAAAGAAACGGCTGTCCAGCCAAAACTGAGGCTTCAAACTTGATGAAAACAGTCTCTCCCACAATAACTCAAGGGCCGCTTGTGTTTTTTAGGCCTTTGCAAGCTATCGGAAGTGTGTGCGCGGCAGGAGAGACAAATCCATGTTTTCGCGCCTTTTTTGCGATTTCAAGGTCGAAAAACACATAGGCCCCAAAATGAAAGAAACGGCTGGCGCGCCAAAACTATGGCTTCAAACTTGATGAAAACAGTCTCTCCCATGATAACTCACGGGCTGCTTGTGTTTTTTAGGCCTTTGCAAGCTATCGGAAGTGTGTGCGCGGCAAGAGAGACAAATCCATGTTTTCGCGCCTTTTTTGCGATTTCAAGGTCGAAAAACACATAGGCCCCAAAAATAAAGAAACGGCTGTCCAGCCAAAACTGAGGCTTCAAACTTGATGAAAACAGTCTCTCCCACAATAACTCAAGGGCCGCTTGTGTTTTTTAGGCCTTTGCAAGCTATCGGAAGTGTGTGCGCGGCAGGAGAGACAAATCCATGTTTTCGCGCCTTTTTTGCGATTTCAAGGTCGAAAAACACATAGGCCCCAAAATGAAAGAAACGGCTGGCGCGCCAAAACTATGGCTTCAAACTTGATGAAAACAGTCTCTCCCATAATAACTCACGGGCTGCTTGTGTTTTTTAGGCCTTTGCAAGCTATCGGAAGTGTGTGCGCGGCAGGAGAGACAAATCCATGTTTTCGCGCCTTTTTTGCGATTTCAAGGTCGAAAAACACATAGGCCCCAAAATGAAAGAAACGGCTGGCGCGCCAAAACTATGGCTTCAAACTTGATGAAAACAGTCTCTCCCATAATAACTCACGGGCTGCTTGTGTTTTTTAGGCCTTTGCAAGCTATCGGAAGTGTGTGCGCGGCAGGAGAGACAAATCCATGTTTTCGCGCCTTTTTTGCGATTTCAAGGTCGAAAAACACATAGGCCCCAAAATGAAAGAAACGGCTGGCACGCCAAAACTATGGCTTCAAACTTGATGAAAACAGTCTCTCCCATAATAACTCACGGACTGCTTGTGTTTTTTAGGCCTTTGCAAGCTATCGGAAGTGTGTGCGCGGCAGGAGAGACAAATCCATGTTTTCGCGCCTTTTTTGCGATTTCCAGGTCGAAAAACACACAGACCCCAAAAATAAAGAAACGGCTGTCCTGCCAAAACTGAGGCTTCAAACTTGATGAAAACAGTCTCTCCCACAATAACTCAAGGGCCGCTTGTGTTTTTTAGGCCTTCGCAAGCTATCGGAAGTGTGTGCGCGGCAGGAGAGACAAATCCATGTTTTCGCGCCTTTTTTTGCGATTTCAAGGTCGAAAAACACATAGGCCCCAAAATGAAAGAAACGGCTGGCGCGCCAAAACTATGGCTTCAAACTTGATGAAAACAGTCTCTCCCATATTAACTCACGGGCTGATTGTGTTTTTTAGGCCTTCGCAAGCTATCGGAAGTGTGTGCGTAGCAGGAGAGACAAATCTATGTTTTCGCGCCTGTTTTGCCATTTCCAGGTCGAAAAACACACAGACCCCAAAAATAAAGAAACGGCTGTCCAGCCAAAACTGAGGCTTCAAACTTGATGAAAACAGTCTCTCCCACAATAACTCAAGGGCCGCTTGTGTTTTTTAGGCCTTTGCAAGCTATCGGAAGTGTGTGCGCGGCAGTAGAGACAAATCCATGTTTTCGCGCCTTTTTTGCGATTTCAAGGTCGAAAAACACATAGGCCCCAAAATGAAAGAAACGGCTGCCGCGCCAAAACTATGGCTTCAAACTTGATGAAAACAGTCTCTCCCATAATAACTCACGGGCTGCTTGTGTTTTTTAGGCCTTTGCAAGCTCTCCGAAGTGTGTGCGCGGCAGGAGAGACAAATCCATGTTTTCGCGCCTTTTTTGCCATTTCCAGGTCGAAAAACACAAAGGCCCCAAAAATAAAGAAACGGCTGTCCAGCCAAAACTGAGGCTTCAAACTTGATGAAAACAGTCTCTCAGACAATAACTCAAGGGCCGCTTGTGTTTTTTAGGCCTTCGCAAGCTATCGGAAGTGTGTGCGCGGCAGGAGAGACAAATCCATGTTTTCGCGCCATTTTTGCCATTTCCAGGTCGAAAAACACAAAGGCCCCAAAAATAAAGAAACGGCTGTCCAGCCAAAACTGAGGCTTCAAACTTGATGAAAACAGTCTCTCCCACAATAACTGAAGGGCTGCTTGTGTTTTTTAGGCCTTCGCAAGATATCGGAAGTGTGTGCGCGGCAGGAGAGACAAATCAATGTTTTCGCGCCTTTTTTGCGATTTCAAGGTCGAAAAACACATAGGCCCCAAAATGAAAGAAACGGCTGCCGCGCCAAAACTATGGCTTCAAACTTGATGAAAACAGTCTCTCCCATAATAACTCACGGGCTGCTTGTGTTTTTTAGGCCTTTGCACGCTATCGGAAGTGTGTGCGCGGCAGGAGAGACAAATCCATGTTTTCGCGCCTTTTTTGCCATTTCCAGGTCGAAAAACACAAAGGCCCCAAAAATAAAGAAACGGCTGTCCAGCCAAAACTGAGGCTTCAAACTTGATGAAAACAGTCTCTCAGACAATAACTCAAGGGCCGCTTGTGTTTTTTAGGCCTTCGCAAGCTATCGGAAGTGTGTGCGCGGAAGGAGAGACAAATCCATGTTTTCGCGCCTTTTTTACGATTTCAAGGTCGAAAAACACATAGGCCCCAAAATGAAAGAAACGGCTGCCGCGCCAAAACTATGGCTTCAAACTTGATGAAAACAGTCTCTCCCACAATAACTCAAGGGCTGCTTGTGTTTTTTAGGCCTTCGCAAGATATCGGAAGTGTGTGCGCGGCAGGAGAGACAAATCAATGTTTTCGCGACTTTTTTGCGATTTCAAGGTCGAAAAACACATAGGCCCCAAAATGAAAGAAAAAGCTGGCGCGCCAAAACTATGGCTTCAAACTTGATGAAAACAGTCTCTCCCATAATAACTCACGGGCTGCTTTTGTTTTTTAGGCCTTTGCACGCTATCGGAAGTGTGTGCGCGGCAGGAGAGACAAATCCATGTTTTCGCGCCTTTTTTGCGATTTCAAGGTCGAAAAACACATAGGCCCCAAAATGAAAGAAACGGCTGCCGCGCCAAAACTATGGCTTCAAACTTGATGAAAACAGTCTCTCCCATAATAACTCACGGGCTGCTTGTGTTTTTTAGGCCTTTGCAAGATATCGGAAGTGTGTGCGCGGCAGGAGAGACAAATCAATGTTTTCGCGACTTTTTTGCGATTTCAAGGTCGAAAAACACATAGGCCCCAAAATGAAAGAAACGGCTGCCGCGCCAAAACTATGGCTTCAAACTTGATGAAAACAGTCCCTCCCATAATAACTCACGGTGTGCTTGTGTTTTTTAGGCCTTTGCACGCTATCGGAAGTGTGTGCGCGGCAGGAGAGACAAATCCATGTTTTCGCGCCTTTTTTGCCATTTCCAAGTTGAAAAACACAAAGGCCCCAAAAATAAAGAAACGGCTGTCCAGCCAAAACTGAGGCTTCAAACTTGATGAAAACAGTCTCTCCCACAATAACTGAAGGGCTGCTTGTGTTTTTTAGGCCTTCGCAAGATATCGGAAGTGTGTGCGCGGCAGGAGAGACAAATCAATGTTTTCGCGCCTTTTTTGCGATTTCAAGGTCGAAAAACACATAGGCCCCAAAATGAAAGAAACGGCTGCCGCGCCAAAACTATGGCTTCAAACTTGATGAAAACAGTCTCTCCCATAATAACTCACGGGCTGCTTGTGTTTTTTAGGCCTTTGCACGCTATCGGAAGTGTGTGCGCGGCAGGAGAGACAAATCCATGTTTTCGCGCCTTTTTTGCCATTTCCAGGTCGAAAAACACAAAGGCCCCAAAAATAAAGAAACGGCTGTCCAGCCAAAACTGAGGCTTCAAACTTGATGAAAACAGTCTCTCAGACAATAACTCAAGGGCCGCTTGTGTTTTTTAGGCCTTCGCAAGCTATCGGAAGTGTGTGCGCGGAAGGAGAGACAAATCCATGTTTTCGCGCCTTTTTTACGATTTCAAGGTCGAAAAACACATAGGCCCCAAAATGAAAGAAACGGCTGCCGCGCCAAAACTATGGCTTCAAACTTGATGAAAACAGTCTCTCCCACAATAACTCAAGGGCTGCTTGTGTTTTTTAGGCCTTCGCAAGATATCGGAAGTGTGTGCGCGGCAGGAGAGACAAATCAATGTTTTCGCGACTTTTTTGCGATTTCAAGGTCGAAAAACACATAGGCCCCAAAATGAAAGAAAAAGCTGGCGCGCCAAAACTATGGCTTCAAACTTGATGAAAACAGTCTCTCCCATAATAACTCACGGGCTGCTTTTGTTTTTTAGGCCTTTGCACGCTATCGGAAGTGTGTGCGCGGCAGGAGAGACAAATCCATGTTTTCGCGCCTTTTTTGCGATTTCAAGGTCGAAAAACACATAGGCCCCAAAATGAAAGAAACGGCTGGCGCGCCAAAACTATGGCTTCAAACTTGATGAAAACAGTCTCTCCCATAATAACTCACGGGCTGCTTGTGTTTTTTAGGCCTTTGCAAGCTATCGGAAGTGTGTGCGCGGCAGGAGAGACAAATCCATGTTTTCGCGCCTTTTTTGCGATTTCCAGGTCGAAAAACACACAGACCCCAAAAATAAAGAAACGGCTGTCCAGCCAAAACTGAGGCTTCAAACTTGATGAAAACAGTCTCTCCCACAATAACTCAAGGGCCGCTTGTGTTTTTTAGGCCTTTGCAAGCTATCGGAAGTGTGTGCGCGGCAGGAGAGACAAATCCATGTTTTCGCGCCTTTTTTGCGATTTCAAGGTCGAAAAACACATAGGCCCCAAAATGAAAGAAACGGCTGGCGCGCCAAAACTATGGCTTCAAACTTGATGAAAACAGTCTCTCCCATAATAACTCACGGGCTGCTTGTGTTTTTTAGGCCTTTGCAAGCTATCGGAAGTGTGTGCGCGGCAGGAGAGACAAATCCATGTTTTCGCGCCTTTTTTGCGATTTCCAGGTCGAAAAACACACAGACCCCAAAAATAAAGAAACGGCTGTCCAGCCAAAACTGAGGCTTCAAACTTGATGAAAACAGTCTCTCCCACAATAACTCAAGGGCCGCTTGTGTTTTTTAGGCCTTTGCACGCTATCGGAAGTGTGTGCGCGGCAGGAGAGACAAATCCATGTTTTCGCGCCTTTTTTGCCATTTTCAGGTCGAAAAACACAAAGGCCCCAAAAATAAAGAAACGGCTGTCCAACCAAAACTGAGGCTTCAAACTTGATGAAAACAGTCTCTCAGACAATAACTCAAGGGCCGCTTGTGTTTTTTAGGCCTTCGCAAGCTATCGGAAGTGTGTGCGCGGCAGGAGAGACAAATCCATGTTTTCGCGCCTTTTTTGCCATTTCCAGGTCGAAAAACACAAAGGCCCCAAAATGAAAGAAACGGCTGCTGCGCCAAAACTATGACTTCAAACTTGATGAAAACAGTCTCTCCCACAATAAATCAAGGGCTGCTTGTGTTTTTTAGGCCTTCGCAAGATATCGGAAGTGTGTGCGCGGCAGTAGAGACAAATCCATGTTTTCGCGCCTTTTTTGCCATTTCCAGGTCGAAAAACACAAAGGCCCCAAAATGAAAGAAACGGCTGCTGCGCCAAAACTATGACTTCAAACTTGATGAAAACAGTCTCTCCCATAATAACTCACAGGCTGCTTGTGTTTTTTAGGCCTTTGCAAGCTATCGGAAGTGTGTGCGCGGCAGGAGAGACAAATCCATGTTTTCGCGCCTTTTTTGCGATTTCAAGGTCGAAAAACACATAGGCCCCAAAATGAAAGAAACGGCTGGCGCGCCAAAACTATGGCTTCAAACTTGATGAAAACAGTCTCTCCCATATTAACTCACGGGCTGCTTGTGTTTTTTAGGCCTTTGCAAGCTATCGGAAGTGTGTGCGCGGCAGGAGAGACAAATCCATGTTTTCGCGCCTTTTTTGCGATTTCAAGGTCGAAAAACACACAGACCCCAAAAATAAAGAAACGGCTGTCCAGCCAAAACTGAGGCTTCAAACTTGATGAAAACAGTCTCTCCCACAATAACTCAATGGCCGCTTGTGTTTTTTAGGCCTTCGCAAGCTATCGGAAGTGTGTGCGCGGCAGGAGAGCCAAATCCATGTTTTCGCGCATTTTTTGCGATTTCAAGGTCGAAAAACACATAGGCCCCAAAATGAAAGAAACGGCTGGCGCGCCAAAACTATGGCTTCAAACTTGATGAAAACAGTCTCTCCCATATTAACTCACGGGCTGCTTGTGTTTTTTAGGCCTTTGCAAGCTATCGGAAGTGTGTGCGCGGCAGGAGAGACAAATCCATGTTTTCGCGCCTTTTTTGCGATTTCAAGGTCGAAAAACACACAGACCCCAAAAATAAAGAAACGGCTGTCCAGCCAAAACTGAGGCTTCAAACTTGATGAAAACAGTCTCTCCCACAATAACTCAATGGCCGCTTGTGTTTTTTAGGCCTTCGCAAGCTATCGGAAGTGTGTGCGCGGCAGGAGAGCCAAATCCATGTTTTCGCGCATTTTTTGCGATTTCAAGGTCGAAAAACACATAGGCCCCAAAATGAAAGAAACGGCTGCCGCGCCAAAACTATGGCTTCAAACTTGATGAAAACAGTCTCTCCCATATTAACTCACGGGCTGATTGTGTTTTTTAGGCCTTCGCAAGCTATCGGAAGTGTGTGCGCAGCAGGAGAGACAAATCTATGTTTTCGCGCCTGTTTTGCCATTTCCAGGTCGAAAAACACACAGACCCCAAAAATAAAGAAACGGCTGTCCAGCCAAAACTGAGGCTTCAAACTTGATGAAAACAGTCTCACCCACAATAACTCAAGGGCCGCTTGTGTTTTTTAGGCCTTTGCAAGCTATCGGAAGTGTGTGCGCGGCAGGAGAGACAAATCCATGTTTTCGCGCCTTTTTTGCGATTTCAAGGTCGAAAAACACATAGGCCCCAAAATGAAAGAAACGGCTGGCGCGCCAAAACTATGGCTTCAAACTTGATGAAAACAGTCTCTCCCACAATCACTCAAGGGCCGCTTGTGTTTTTTAGGCCTTCGCAAGCTATCGGAAGTGTGTGCGCGGCAGGAGAGACAAATCCATGTTTTCGCAAATTTTTTGCGATTTCAAGGTCGAAAAACACATAGGCCCCAAAATGAAAGCAACGGCTGTCCAGCCAAAACTGAGGCTTCAAACTTGATGAAAACAGTCTCACCCACAATAACTCAAGGGCCGCTTGTGTTTTTTAGGCCTTTGCAAGCTATCGGAAGTGTGTGCGCGGCAGGAGAGACAAATCCATGTTTTCGCGCCTTTTTTGCGATTTCAAGGTCGAAAAACACATAGGCCCCAAAATGAAAGAAACGGCTGGCGCGCCAAAACTATGGCTTCAAACTTGATGAAAACAGTCTCTCCCATATTAACTCACGGGCTGATTGTGTTTTTTAGGCCTTCGCAAGCTATCGGAAGTGTGTGCGCAGCAGGAGAGACAAATCTATGTTTTCGCGCCTGTTTTGCCATTTCCAGGTCGAAAAACACACAGACCCCAAAAATAAAGAAACGGCTGTCCAGCCAAAACTGAGGCTTCAAACTTGATGAAAACAGTCTCACCCACAATAACTCAAGGGCCGCTTGTGTTTTTTAGGCCTTTGCAAGCTATCGGAAGTGTGTGCGCGGCAGGAGAGACAAATCCATGTTTTCGCGCCTTTTTTGCGATTTCAAGGTCGAAAAACACATAGGCCCCAAAATGAAAGAAACGGCTGGCGCGCCAAAACTATGGCTTCAAACTTGATGAAAACAGTCTCTCCCACAATCACTCAAGGGCCGCTTGTGTTTTTTAGGCCTTCGCAAGCTATCGGAAGTGTGTGCGCGGCAGGAGAGACAAATCCATGTTTTCGCGAATTTTTTGCGATTTCAAGGTCGAAAAACACATAGGCCCCAAAATGAAAGCAACGGCTGTCCAGCCAAAACTGAGGCTTCTAACTTGATGAAAACAGTCTCACCCACAATAACTCAAGGGCCGCTTGTGTTTTTTAGGCCTTTGCAAGCTATCGGAAGTGTGTGCGCGGCAGGAGAGACAAATCCATGTTTTCGCGCCTTTTTTGCGATTTCAAGGTCGAAAAACACATAGGCCCCAAAATGAAAGAAACGGCTGGCGCGCCAAAACTATGGCTTCAAACTTGATGAAAACAGTCTCTCCCACAATCACTCAAGGGCCGCTTGTGTTTTTTAGGCCTTCGCAAGCTATCGGAAGTGTGTGCGCGGCAGGAGAGACAAATCCATGTTTTCGCGAATTTTTTGCGATTTCAAGGTCGAAAAACACATAGGCCCCAAAATGAAAGCAACGGCTGTCCAGCCAAAACTGAGGCTTCAAACTTGATGAAAACAGTCTCACCCACAATAACTCAAGGGCCGCTTGTGTTTTTTAGGCCTTTGCAAGCTATCGGAAGTGTGTGCGCGGCAGGAGAGACAAATCCATGTTTTCGCGCCTTTTTTGCGATTTCAAGGTCGAAAAACACATAGGCCCCAAAATGAAAGAAACGGCTGGCGCGCCAAAACTATGGCTTCAAACTTGATGAAAACAGTCTCTCCCACAATCACTCAAGGGCCGCTTGTGTTTTTTAGGCCTTCGCAAGCTATCGGAAGTGTGTGCGCGGCAGGAGAGACAAATCCATGTTTTCGCGAATTTTTTGCGATTTCAAGGTCGAAAAACACACAGAACCCAAAAATAAAGCAACGGCTGTCTAGCCAAAACTGAGGCTTCAAACTTGATGAAAACTGTCTCTCCCACAATAACTCAAGGGCCGCTTGTGTTTTTTAGGCCTTTGCAAGCTATCGGAAGTGTGTGCGCGGCAGGAGAGACAAATCCATGTTTTCGCGCCTTTTTTGCGATTTCAAGGTCGAAAAACACATAGGCCCCAAAATGAAAGAAACGGCTGGCGCGCCAAAACTATGGCTTCAAACTTGATGAAAACAGTCTCTCCCATAATAACTCAAGGGCCGCTTGTGTTTTTTAGGCCTTCGCAAGCTATCGGAAGTGTGTGCGCGGCAGGAGAGACAATTCCATGTTTTCGCGCATTTTTTGCGATTTCAAGGTCGAAAAACACATAGGCCCCAAAATGAAAGAAACGGCTGCCGCGCCAAAACTATGGCTTCAAACTTGATGAAAACAGTCTCTCCCACAATAACTCAAGGGCCGCTTGTGTTTTTTAGGCCTTCGCAAGCTATCGGAAGTGTGTGCGCGGCAGGAGAGACAAATCCATGTTTTCGCGAATTTTTTGCGATTTCAAGGTCGAAAAACACATAGGCCCCAAAATGAAAGCAACGGCTGTCCAGCCAAAACTGAGGCTTCAAACTTGATGAAAACAGTCTCACCCACAATAACTCAAGGGCCGCTTGTGTTTTTTAGGCCTTTGCAAGCTATCGGAAGTGTGTGCGCGGCAGGAGAGACAAATCCATGTTTTCGCGCCTTTTTTGCGATTTCAAGGTCGAAAAACACATAGGCCCCAAAATGAAAGAAACGGCTGGCGCGCCAAAACTATGGCTTCAAACTTGATGAAAACAGTCTCTCCCACAATCACTCAAGGGCCGCTTGTGTTTTTTAGGCCTTCGCAAGCTATCGGAAGTGTGTGCGCGGCAGGAGAGACAAATCCATGTTTTCGCGAATTTTTTGCGATTTCAAGGTCGAAAAACACATAGGCCCCAAAATGAAAGCAACGGCTGTCCAGCCAAAACTGAGGCTTCAAACTTGATGAAAACAGTCTCACCCACAATAACTCAAGGGCCGCTTGTGTTTTTTAGGCCTTTGCAAGCTATCGGAAGTGTGTGCGCGGCAGGAGAGACAAATCCATGTTTTCGCGCCTTTTTTGCGATTTCAAGGTCGAAAAACACATAGGCCCCAAAATGAAAGAAACGGCTGGCGCGCCAAAACTATGGCTTCAAACTTGATGAAAACAGTCTCTCCCATATTAACTCACGGGCTGATTGTGTTTTTTAGGCCTTCGCAAGCTATCGGAAGTGTGTGCGCAGCAGGAGAGACAAATCTATGTTTTCGCGCCTGTTTTGCCATTTCCAGGTCGAAAAACACACAGACCCCAAAAATAAAGAAACGGCTGTCCAGCCAAAACTGAGGCTTCAAACTTGATGAAAACAGTCTCTCCCACAATAACTCAAGGGCCGCTTGTGTTTTTTAGGCCTTCGCAAGCTATCGGAAGTGTGTGCGCGGCAGGAGAGACAAATCCATGTTTTTGCGCATTTTTTGCGATTTCAAGGTCGAAAAACACATAGGCCCCAAAATGAAAGAAACGGCTGCCGCGCCAAAACTATGGCTTCAAACTTGATGAAAACAGTCTCTCCCATATTAACTCACGGGCTGATTGTGTTTTTTAGGCCTTCGCAAGCTATCGGAAGTGTGTGCGCAGCAGGAGAGACAAATCTATGTTTTCGCGCCTTTTTTGCCATTTCCAGGTCGAAAAACACACAGAACCCAAAAATAAAGCAACGGCTGTCTAGCCAAAACTGAGGCTTCAAACTTGATGAAAACTGTCTCTCCCACAATAACTCAAGGGCCGCTTGTGTTTTTTAGGCCTTTGCAAGCTATCGGAAGTGTGTGCGCGGCAGGAGAGACAAATCCATGTTTTCGCGCCTTTTTTGCGATTTCAAGGTCGAAAAACACATAGGCCCCAAAATGAAAGAAACGGCTGGCGCGCCAAAACTATGGCTTCAAACTTGATGAAAACAGTCTCTCCCATAATAACTCAAGGGCCGCTTGTGTTTTTTAGGCCTTCGCAAGCTATCGGAAGTGTGTGCGCGGCAGGAGAGACAAATCCATGTTTTCGCGCATTTTTTGCGATTTCAAGGTCGAAAAACACATAGGCCCCAAAATGAAAGAAACGGCTGCCGCGCCAAAACTATGGCTTCAAACTTGATGAAAACAGTCTCTCCCACAATAACTCAAGGGCCGCTTGTGTTTTTTAGGCCTTCGCAAGCTATCGGAAGTGTGTGCGCGGCAGGAGAGACAAATCCATGTTTTCGCGAATTTTTTGCGATTTCAAGGTCGAAAAACACATAGGCCCCAAAATGAAAGCAACGGCTGTCCAGCCAAAACTGAGGCTTCAAACTTGATGAAAACAGTCTCACCCACAATAACTCAAGGGCCGCTTGTGTTTTTTAGGCCTTTGCAAGCTATCGGAAGTGTGTGCGCGGCAGGAGAGACAAATCCATGTTTTCGCGCCTTTTTTGCGATTTCAAGGTCGAAAAACACATAGGCCCCAAAATGAAAGAAACGGCTGGCGCGCCAAAACTATGGCTTCAAACTTGATGAAAACAGTCTCTCCCACAATCACTCAAGGGCCGCTTGTGTTTTTTAGGCCTTCGCAAGCTATCGGAAGTGTGTGCGCGGCAGGAGAGACAAATCCATGTTTTCGCGAATTTTTTGCGATTTCAAGGTCGAAAAACACATAGGCCCCAAAATGAAAGCAACGGCTGTCCAGCCAAAACTGAGGCTTCAAACTTGATGAAAACAGTCTCACCCACAATAACTCAAGGGCCGCTTGTGTTTTTTAGGCCTTTGCAAGCTATCGGAAGTGTGTGCGCGGCAGGAGAGACAAATCCATGTTTTCGCGCCTTTTTTGCGATTTCAAGGTCGAAAAACACATAGGCCCCAAAATGAAAGAAACGGCTGGCGCGCCAAAACTATGGCTTCAAACTTGATGAAAACAGTCTTTCCCATAATAACTCACGGGCTGCTTGTGTTTTTTAGGCCTTTGCAAGCTATCGGAAGTGTGTGCGCGGCAGGAGAGACAAATCCATGTTTTCGCGCATTTTTTGCGATTTCAAGGTCGAAAAACACATAGGCCCCAAAATGAAAGAAACGGCTGCCGCGCCAAAACTATGGCTTCAAACTTGATGAAAACAGTCTCTCCCATAATAACTCACGGGCTGCTTGTGTTTTTTAGGCCTTTGCAAGCTATCGGAAGTGTGTGCGCGGCAGGAGAGACATTTCCATGTTTTCGCGCCTTTTTTGCGATTTCAAGGTCGAAAAACACATAGGCCCCAAAATGAAAGAAACGGCTGGCGCGCCAAAACTATGGCTTCAAACTTGATGAAAACAGTCTCTCCCATATTAACTCACGGGCTGATTGTGTTTTTTAGGCCTTCGCAAGCTATCGGAAGTGTGTGCGCGGCAGGAGAGACAAATCCATGTTTTTGCGCATTTTTTGCGATTTCAAGGTCGAAAAACACATAGGCCCCAAAATGAAAGAAACGGCTGCCGCGCCAAAACTATGGCTTCAAACTTGATGAAAACAGTCTCTCCCATATTAACTCACGGGCTGATTGTGTTTTTTAGGCCTTCGCAAGCTATCGGAAGTGTGTGCGCAGCAGGAGAGACAAATCTATGTTTTCGCGCCTTTTTTGCCATTTCCAGGTCGAAAAACACACAGAACCCAAAAATAAAGCAACGGCTGTCTAGCCAAAACTGAGGCTTCAAACTTGATGAAAACTGTCTCTCCCACAATAACTCAAGGGCCGCTTGTGTTTTTTAGGCCTTTGCAAGCTATCGGAAGTGTGTGCGCGGCAGGAGAGACAAATCCATGTTTTCGCGCCTTTTTTGCGATTTCAAGGTCGAAAAACACATAGGCCCCAAAATGAAAAAAACGGCTGGCGCGCCAAAACTATGGCTTCAAACTTGATGAAAACAGTCTTTCCCATAATAACTCACGGGCTGCTTGTGTTTTTTAGGCCTTTGCAAGCTATCGGAAGTGTGTGCGCGGCAGGAGAGACAAATCCATGTTTTCGCGCCTTTTTTGCGATTTCAAGGTCGAAAAACACATAGGCCCCAAAATGAAAGAAACGGCTGGCGCGCCAAAACTATGGCTTCAAACTTGATGAAAACAGTCTCTCCCATATTAACTCACGGGCTGATTGTGTTTTTTAGGCCTTCGCAAGCTATCGGAAGTGTGTGCGCAGCAGGAGAGACAAATCTATGTTTTCGCGCCTGTTTTGCCATTTCCAGGTCGAAAAACACACAGACCCCAAAAATAAAGAAACGGCTGTCCAGCCAAAACTGAGGCTTCAAACTTGATGAAAACAGTCTCTCCCACAATAACTCAAGGGCCGCTTGTGTTTTTTAGGCCTTCGCAAGCTATCGGAAGTGTGTGCGCGGCAGGAGAGACAAATCCATGTTTTCGCGCATTTTTTGCGATTTCAAGGTCGAAAAACACATAGGCCCCAAAATGAAAGAAACGGCTGCCGCGCCAAAACTATGGCTTCAAACTTGATGAAAACAGTCTCTCCCATATTAACTCACGGGCTGATTGTGTTTTTTAGGCCTTCGCAAGCTATCGGAAGTGTGTGCGCAGCAGGAGAGACAAATCTATGTTTTCGCGCCTTTTTTGCCATTTCCAGGTCGAAAAACACACAGACCCCAAAAATAAAGAAACGGCTGTCCAGCCAAAACTGAGGCTTCAAACTTGATGAAAACAGTCTCTCCCAAAATAACTCAAGGGCCGCTTGTGTTTTTTAGGCCTTCGCAAGCTATCGGAAGTGTGTGCGCGGCAGGAGAGACAAATCCATGTTTTCGCGCCTTTTTTGCGATTTCAAGGTCGAAAAACACATAGGCCCCAAAATGAAAGAAACGGCTGGCGCGCCAAAACTATGGCTTCAAACTTGATGAAAACAGTCTCTCCCATATTAACTCACGGGCTGATTGTGTTTTTTAGGCCTTCGCAAGCTATCGGAAGTGTGTGCGCAGCAGGAGAGACAAATCTATGTTTTCGCGCCTGTTTTGCCATTTCCAGGTCGAAAAACACACAGACCCCAAAAATAAAGAAACGGCTGTCCAGCCAAAACTGAGGCTTCAAACTTGATGAAAACAGTCTCTCCCACAATAACTCAAGGGCCGCTTGTGTTTTTTAGGCCTTCGCAAGCTATCGGAAGTGTGTGCGCGGCAGGAGAGACAAATCCATGTTTTCGCGCATTTTTTGCGATTTCAAGGTCGAAAAACACATAGGCCCCAAAATGAAAGAAACGGCTGCCGCGCCAAAACTATGGCTTCAAACTTGATGAAAACAGTCTCTCCCATATTAACTCACGGGCTGATTGTGTTTTTTAGGCCTTCGCAAGCTATCGGAAGTGTGTGCGCAGCAGGAGAGACAAATCTATGTTTTCGCGCCTTTTTTGCCATTTCCAGGTCGAAAAACACACAGACCCCAAAAATAAAGAAACGGCTGTCCAGCCAAAACTGAGGCTTCAAACTTGATGAAAACAGTCTCTCCCAAAATAACTCAAGGGCCGCTTGTGTTTTTTAGGCCTTCGCAAGCTATCGGAAGTGTGTGCGCGGCAGGAGAGACAAATCCATGTTTTCGCGCCTTTTTTGCGATTTCAAGGTCGAAAAACACATAGGCCCCAAAATGAAAGAAACGGCTGGCGCGCCAAAACTATGGCTTCAAACTTGATGAAAACAGTCTCTCCCATATTAACTCACGGGCTGATTGTGTTTTTTAGGCCTTCGCAAGCTATCGGAAGTGTGTGCGCAGCAGGAGATACAAATCTATGTTTTCGCGCCTGTTTTGCCATTTCCAGGTCGAAAAACACACAGACCCCAAAAATAAAGAAACGGCTGTCCAGCCAAAACTGAGGCTTCAAACTTGATGAAAACAGTCTCTCCCACAATAACTCAAGGGCCGCTTGTGTTTTTTAGGCCTTCGCAAGCTATCGGAAGTGTGTGCGCGGCAGGAGAGACAAATCCATGTTTTCGCGCATTTTTTGCGATTTCAAGGTCGAAAAACACATAGGCCCCAAAATGAAAGAAACGGCTGCCGCGCCAAAACTATGGCTTCAAACTTGATGAAAACAGTCTCTCCCATATTAACTCACGGGCTGATTGTGTTTTTTAGGCCTTCGCAAGCTATCGGAAGTGTGTGCGCAGCAGGAGAGACAAATCTATGTTTTCGCGCCTTTTTTGCCATTTCCAGGTCGAAAAACACACAGACCCCAAAAATAAAGAAACGGCTGTCCAGCCAAAACTGAGGCTTCAAACTTGATGAAAACAGTCTCTCCCAAAATAACTCAAGGGCCGCTTGTGTTTTTTAGGCCTTCGCAAGCTATCGGAAGTGTGTGCGCGGCAGGAGAGACAAATCCATGTTTTCGCGCCTTTTTTGCGATTTCAAGGTCGAAAAACACATAGGCCCCAAAATGAAAGAAACGGCTGGCGCGCCAAAACTATGGCTTCAAACTTGATGAAAACAGTCTCTCCCATATTAACTCACGGGCTGATTGTGTTTTTTAGGCCTTCGCAAGCTATCGGAAGTGTGTGCGCAGCAGGAGAGACAAATCTATGTTTTCGCGCCTGTTTTGCCATTTCCAGGTCGAAAAACACACAGACCCCAAAAATAAAGAAACGGCTGTCCAGCCAAAACTGAGGCTTCAAACTTGATGAAAACAGTCTCTCCCACAATAACTCAAGGGCCGCTTGTGTTTTTTAGGCCTTCGCAAGCTATCGGAAGTGTGTGCGCGGCAGGAGAGACAAATCCATGTTTTTGCGCATTTTTTGCGATTTCAAGGTCGAAAAACACATAGGCCCCAAAATGAAAGAAACGGCTGGCGCGCCAAAACTATGGCTTCAAACTTGATGAAAACAGTCTCTCCAATAATAACTCACGGGCTGCTTGTGTTTTTTAGGCCTTTGCAAGCTATCGGAAGTGTGTGCGCGGCAGGAGAGACAAATCCATGTTTTCGCGCCTTTTTTGCGATTTCAAGGTCGAAAAACACATAGGCCCCAAAATGAAAGAAACGGCTGGCGCGCCAAAACTATGGCTTCAAACTTGAGGAAAACAGTCTCTCCCATAATAACTCACGGGCTGCTTGTGTTTTTTAGGCCTTTGCAAGCTATCGGAAGTGTGTGCGCGGCAGGAGAGACAAATCCATGTTTTCGCGCCTTTTTTGCGATTTCAAGGTCGAAAAACACATAGGCCCCAAAATGAAAGAAACGGATGGCGCGCCAAAACTATTGCTTCAAACTTGATGAAAACAGTCTCTCCCATAATAACTCACGGGCTGCTTGTGTTTTTTAGGCCTTTGCAAGCTATCGGAAGTGTGTGCGCGGCAGGAGAGACAAATCCATGTTTTCGCGCCTTTTTTACGATTTCCAGGTCGAAAAACACACAGACCCCAAAAATAAAGAAACAGCTGTCCAGCCAAAACTGAGGCTTCAAACTTGATGAAAACAGTCTCTCCCACAATAACTCAAGGGCCGCTTGTGTTTTTTAGGCCTTCGCAAGCTATCAGAAGTGTGTGCGCGGCAGGAGAGACAAATCCATGTTTTTGCGCATTTTTTGCGATTTCAAGGTCGAAAAACACATAGGCCCCAAAATGAAAGAAACGGCTGGCGCGCCAAAACTATGGCTTCAAACTTGATGAAAACAGTCTCTCCAATAATAACTCACGGGCTGCTTGTGTTTTTTAGGCCTTTGCAAGCTATCGGAAGTGTGTGCGCGGCAGGAGAGACAAATCCATGTTTTCGCGCCTTTTTTGCGATTTCAAGGTCGAAAAACACATAGGCCCCAAAATGAAAGAAACGGCTGGCGCGCCAAAACTATGGCTTCAAACTTGAGGAAAACAGTCTCTCCCATAATAACTCACGGGCTGCTTGTGTTTTTTAGGCCTTTGCAAGCTATCGGAAGTGTGTGCGCGGCAGGAGAGACAAATCCATGTTTTCGCGCCTTTTTTGCGATTTCAAGGTCGAAAAACACATAGTCCCCAAAATGAAAGAAACGGATGGCGCGCCAAAACTATGGCTTCAAACTTGATGAAAACAGTCTCTCCCATAATAACTCACGGGCTGCTTGTGTTTTTTAGGCCTTTGCAAGCTATCGGAAGTGTGTGCGCGGCAGGAGAGACAAATCCATGTTTTCGCGCCTTTTTTGCGATTTCCAGGTCGAAAAACACACAGACCCCAAAAATAAAGAAACTGCTGTCCAGCCAAAACTGAGGCTTCAAACTTGATGAAAACAGTCTCTCCCACAATAACTCAAGGGCCGCTTGTGTTTTTTAGGCCTTTGCAAGCTATCGGAAGTGTGTGCGCGGCAGGAGAGACAAATCCATGTTTTCGCGCCTTTTTTGCGATTTCAAGGTCGAAAAACACATAGGCCCCAAAATGAAAGAAACGGCTGGCGCGCCAAAACTATGGCTTCAAACTTGATGAAAACAGTCTCTCCCATATTAACTCACGGGCTGATTGTGTTTTTTAGGCCTTCGCAAGCTATCGGAAGTGTGTGCGCAGCAGGAGAGACAAATCTATGTTTTCGCGCCTTTTTTTCATTTCCAGGTCGAAAAACACACAGAACCCAAAAATAAAGAAACGGCTGTCCAGCCAAAACTGAGGCTTCAAACTTGATGAAAACAGTCTCTCCCACAATAACTCAAGGGCCGCTTGTGTTTTTTAGGCCTTCGCAAGCTATCAGAAGTGTGTGCGCGGCAGGAGAGACAAATCCATGTTTTTGCGCATTTTTTGCGATTTCAAGGTCGAAAAACACATAGGCCCCAAAATGAAAGAAACGGCTGGCGCGCCAAAACTATGGCTTCAAACTTGATGAAAACAGTCTCTCCCATAATAACTCACGGGCTGCTTATGTTTTTTAGGCCTTTGCAAGCTATCGGAAGTGTGTGCGCGGCAGGAGAGACAAATCCATGTTTTCGCGCCTTTTTTGCGATTTCAAGGTCGTAAAACACATAGGCCCCAAAATGAAAGAAACGGCTGGCGCGCCAAAACTATGGCTTCAAACTTGATGAAAACAGTCTCTCCCATATTAACTCACGGGCTGATTGTGTTTTTTAGGCCTTCGCAAGCTATCGGAAGTGTGTGCGCAGCAGGAGAGACAAATCTATGTTTTCGCGCCTTTTTTTCATTTCCAGGTCGAAAAACACACAGAACCCAAAAATAAAGAAACGGCTGTCCAGCCAAAACTGAGGCTTCAAACTTGATGAAAACAGTCTCTCCCACAATAACTCAAGGGCCGCTTGTGTTTTTTAGGCCTTCGCAAGCTATCAGAAGTGTGTGCGCGGCAGGAGAGACAAATCCATGTTTTTGCGCATTTTTTGCGATTTCAAGGTCGAAAAACACATAGGCCCCAAAATGAAAGAAACGGCTGGCGCGCCAAAACTATGGCTTCAAACTTGATGAAAACAGTCTCTCCAATAATAACTCACGGGCTGCTTGTGTTTTTTAGGCCTTTGCAAGCTATCGGAAGTGTGTGCGCGGCAGGAGAGACAAATCCATGTTTTCGCGCCTTTTTTGCGATTTCAAGGTCGAAAAACACATAGGCCCCAAAATGAAAGAAACGGATGGCGCGCCAAAACTATGGCTTCAAACTTGAGGAAAACAGTCTCTCCCATAATAACTCACGGGCTGCTTGTGTTTTTTAGGCCTTTGCAAGCTATCGGAAGTGTGTGCGCGGCAGGAGAGACAAATCCATGTTTTCGCGCCTTTTTTGCGATTTCAAGGTCGAAAAACACATAGGCCCCAAAATGAAAGAAACGGCTGGCGCGCCAAAACTATGGCTTCAAACTTGATGAAAACAGTCTCTCCCATAATAACTCACGGGCTGCTTGTTTTTTTTTTAGGCCTTTGCAAGCTATCGGAAGTGTGTGCGCGGCAGGAGAGACAAATCCATGTTTTCGCGCCTTTTTTGCGATTTCAAGGTCGAAAAACACATAGGCCCCAAAATGAAAGAAACGGCTGGCGCGCCAAAACTATGGCTTCAAACTTGATGAAAACAGTCTCTCCCATAATAACTCACGGGCTGCTTGTGTTTTTTAGGCCTTTGCAAGCTATCGGAAGTGTGTGCGCGGCAGGAGAGACAAATCCATGTTTTCGCGCCTTTTTTGCGATTTCCAGGTCGAAAAACACACAGACCCCAAAAATAAAGAAACGGCTGTCCAGCCAAAACTATGGCTTCAAACTTGATGAAAACAGTCTCTCCCATAATAACTCACAGGCTGCTTGTGTTTTTTAGGCCTTTGCAAGCTATCGGAAGTGTGTGCGCGGCAGGAGAGACAAATCCATGTTTTCACGCCTTTTTTGCGATTTCAAGGTCGAAAAACACATAGGCCCCAAAATGAAAGAAACGGCTGGCGCGCCAAAACTATGGCTTCAAACTTGATGAAAACAGTCTCTCCCATATTAACTCACGGGCTGATTGTGTTTTTTAGGCCTTCGCAAGCTATCGGAAGTGTGTGCGCAGCAGGAGAGACAAATCTATGTTTTCGCGCCTGTTTTGCCATTTCCAGGTCGAAAAACACACAGACCCCAAAAATAAAGAAACGGCTGTCCAGCCAAAACTGAGGCTTCAAACTTGATGAAAACAGTCTCTCCCACAATAACTCAAGGGCCGCTTGTGTTTTTTAGGCCTTCGCAAGCTATCGGAAGTGTGTGCGCGGCAGGAGAGACAAATCCATGTTTTCGCGCATTTTTTGCGATTTCAAGGTCGAAAAACACATAGGCCCCAAAATGAAAGAAACGGCTGCCGCGCCAAAACTATGGCTTCAAACTTGATGAAAACAGTCTCTCCCATAATAACTCACGGGCTGCTTGTGTTTTTTAGGCCTTTGCAAGCTATCGGAAGTGTGTGCGCGGCAGGAGAGACAAATCCATGTTTTCGCGCCTTTTTTGCGATTTCAAGGTCGAAAAACACATAGGCCCCAAAATGAAAGAAACGGCTGCCGCGCCAAAACTATGGCTTCAAACTTGATGAAAACAGTCTCTCCCATAATAACTCACGGGCTGCTTGTGTTTTTTAGGCCTTTGCAAGCTATCGGAAGTGTGTGCGCGGCAGGAGAGACAAATCCATGTTTTCGCGCCTTTTTTGCGATTTCAAGGTCGAAAAACACATAGGCCCCAAAATGAAAGAAACGGCTGGCGCGCCAAAACTATGGCTTCAAACTTGATGAAAACAGTCTCTCCCATAATAACTCAAGGGCCGCTTGTGTTTTTTAGGCCTTCGCAAGCTATCGGAAGTGTGTGCGCGGCAGGAGAGACAAATCCATGTTTTCGCGCATTTTTTGCGATTTCAAGGTCGAAAAACACATAGGCCCCAAAATGAAAGAAACGGCTGCCGCGCCAAAACTATGGCTTCAAACTTGATGAAAACAGTCTCTCCCATAATAACTCACGGGCTGCTTGTGTTTTTTAGGCCTTTGCAAGCTATCGGAAGTGTGTGCGCGGCAGGAGAGACAAATCCATGTTTTCGCGCCTTTTTTGCGATTTCAAGGTCGAAAAACACATAGGCCCCAAAATGAAAGAAACGGCTGGCGCGCCAAAACTATGGCTTCAAACTTGATGAAAACAGTCTCTCCCATAATAACTCACGGGCTGCTTGTGTTTTTTAGGCCTTTGCAAGCTATCGGAAGTGTGTGCGCGGCAGGAGAGACAAATCCATGTTTTCGCGCCTTTTTTGCGATTTCAAGGTCGAAAAACACATAGGCCCCAAAATGAAAGAAACGGCTGCCGCGCCAAAACTATGGCTTCAAACTTGATGAAAACAGTCTCTCCCATAATAACTCACGGGCTGCTTGTGTTTTTTAGGCCTTTGCAAGCTATCGGAAGTGTGTGCGCGGCAGGAGAGACAAATCCATGTTTTCGCGCCTTTTTTGCGATTTCAAGGTCGAAAAACACATAGGCCCCAAAATGAAAGAAACGGCTGGCGCGCCAAAACTATGGCTTCAAACTTGATGAAAACAGTCTCTCCCATAATAACTCAAGGGCCGCTTGTGTTTTTTAGGCCTTCGCAAGCTATCGGAAGTGTGTGCGCGGCAGGAGAGACAAATCCATGTTTTCGCGCATTTTTTGCGATTTCAAGGTCGAAAAACACATAGGCCCCAAAATGAAAGAAACGGCTGCCGCGCCAAAACTATGGCTTCAAACTTGATGAAAACAGTCTCTCCCATAATAACTCACGGGCTGCTTGTGTTTTTTAGGCCTTTGCAAGCTATCGGAAGTGTGTGCGCGGCAGGAGAGACAAATCCATGTTTTCGCGCCTTTTTTGCGATTTCAAGGTCGAAAAACACATAGGCCCCAAAATGAAAGAAACGGCTGGCGCGCCAAAACTATGGCTTCAAACTTGATGAAAACAGTCTCTCCCATAATAACTCACGGGCTGCTTGTGTTTTTTAGGCCTTTGCAAGCTATCGGAAGTGTGTGCGCGGCAGGAGAGACAAATCCATGTTTTCGCGCCTTTTTTGCGATTTCCAGGTCGAAAAACACACAGACCCCAAAAATAAAGAAACGGCTGTCCAGCCAAAACTATGGCTTCAAACTTGATGAAAACAGTCTCTCCCATAATAACTCACAGGCTGCTTGTGTTTTTTAGGCCTTTGCAAGCTATCGGAAGTGTGTGCGCGGCAGGAGAGACAAATCCATGTTTTCACGCCTTTTTTGCGATTTCAAGGTCGAAAAACACATAGGCCCCAAAATGAAAGAAACGGCTGGCGCGCCAAAACTATGGCTTCAAACTTGATGAAAACAGTCTCTCCCATATTAACTCACGGGCTGATTGTGTTTTTTAGGCCTTTGCAAGCTATCGGAAGTGTGTGCGCGGCAGTAGAGACAAATCCATGTTTTCGCGCATTTTTTGCGATTTCAAGGTCGAAAAACACATAGGCCCCAAAATGAAAGAAACGGCTGCCGCGCCAAAACTATGGCTTCAAACTTGATGAAAACAGTCTCTCCCATAATAACTCACGGGCTGCTTGTGTTTTTTAGGCCTTTGCAAGCTATCGGAAGTGTGTGCGCGGCAGGAGAGACAAATCCATGTTTTCGCGCCTTTTTTGCGATTTCAAGGTCGAAAAACACATAGGCCCCAAAATGAAAGAAACGGCTGGCGCGCCAAAACTATGGCTTCAAACTTGATGAAAACAGTCTCTCCCATAATAACTCACGGGCTGCTTGTGTTTTTTAGGCCTTTGCAAGCTATCGGAAGTGTGTGCGCGGCAGGAGAGACAAATCCATGTTTTCGCGCCTTTTTTGCGATTTCCAGGTCGAAAAACACACAGACCCCAAAAATAAAGAAACGGCTGTCCAGCCAAAACTATGGCTTCAAACTTGATGAAAACAGTCTCTCCCATAATAACTCACAGGCTGCTTGTGTTTTTTAGGCCTTTGCAAGCTATCGGAAGTGTGTGCGCGGCAGGAGAGACAAATCCATGTTTTCACGCCTTTTTTGCGATTTCAAGGTCGAAAAACACATAGGCCCCAAAATGAAAGAAACTGCTGGCGCGCCAAAACTATGGCTTCAAACTTGATGAAAACAGTCTCTCCCATAATAACTCACGGGCTGCTTGTGTTTTTTAGGCTTTTGCAAGCTATCGGAAGTGTGTGCGCGGCAGGAGAGACAAATCCATGTTTTCGCGCCTTTTTTGCGATTTCAAGGTCGAAAAACACATAGGCCCCAAAATGAAAGAAACGGCTGCCGCGCCAAAACTATGGCTTCAAACTTGATGAAAACAGTCTCTCCCATAATAACTCACGGGCTGCTTGTGTTTTTTAGGCCTTTGCAAGCTATCGGAAGTGTGTGCGCGGCAGGAGAGACAAATCCATGTTTTCGCGCCTTTTTTGCGATTTCAAGGTCGAAAAACACATAGGCTCCAAAATGAAAGAAACGGCTGGGGCGCCAAAACTATGGCTTGAAACTTGATGAAAACAGTCTCTCCCATAATAACTCAAGGGCTGCTTGTGTTTTTTAGGCCTTTGCAAGCTATCGGAAGTTGTGCGCGGCAGGAGAGACAAATCCATGTTTTCGCGCATTTTTTGCGATTTCAAGGTCGAAAAACACATAGGCCCCAAAATGAAAGAAACGGCTGCCGCGCCAAAACTATGGCTTCAAACTTGATGAAAACAGTCTCTCCCATAATAACTCACGGGCTGCTTGTGTTTTTTAGGCCTTTGCAAGCTATTGGAAGTGTGTGCGCGGCAGGAGAGACAAATCCATGTTTTCGCGCCTTTTTTGCGATTTCAAGGTCGAAAAACACATAGGCCCCAAAATGAAAGAAACGGCTGCCGCGCCAAAACTATGGCTTCAAACTTGATGAAAACAGTCTCTCCCATAATAACTCACGGGCTGCTTGTGTTTTTTAGGCCTTTGCAAGCTATCGGAAGTGTGTGCGCGGCAGGAGAGACAAATCCATGTTTTCGCGCCTTTTTTGCGATTTCAAGGTCGAAAAACACATAGGCCCCAAAATGAAAGAAACGGCTGGCGCGCCAAAACTATGGCTTCAAACTTGATGAAAACAGTCTCTCCCATATTAACTCACGGGCTGATTGTGTTTTTTAGGCCTTCGCAAGCTATCGGAAGTGTGTGCGCAGCAGGAGAGACAAATCTATGTTTTCGCGCCTTTTTTGCCATTTCCAGGTCGAAAAACACACAGAACCCAAAAATAAAGAAACGGCTGTCCAGCCAAAACTGAGGCTTCAAACTTGATGAAAACAGTCTCTCCCACAATAACTCAAGGGCCGCTTGTGTTTTTTAGGCCTTTGCAAGCTATCGGAAGTGTGTGCGCGGCAGGAGAGACAAATCAATGTTTTCGCGCCTTTTTTGCGATTTCAAGGTCGAAAAACACATAGGCCCCAAAATGAAAGAAACTGCTGGCGCGCCAAAACTATGGCTTCAAACTTGATGAAAACAGTCTCTCCCATAATAACTCACGGGCTGCTTGTGTTTTTTAGGCTTTTGCAAGCTATCGGAAGTGTGTGCGCGGCAGGAGAGACAAATCCATGTTTTCGCGCCTTTTTTGCGATTTCAAGGTCGAAAAACACATAGGCCCCAAAATGAAAGAAACGGCTGCCGCGCCAAAACTATGGCTTCAAACTTGATGAAAACAGTCTCTCCCATAATAACTCACGGGCTGCTTGTGTTTTTTAGGCCTTTGCAAGCTATCGGAAGTGTGTGCGCGGCAGGAGAGACAAATCCATGTTTTCGCGCCTTTTTTGCGATTTCAAGGTCGAAAAACACATAGGCTCCAAAATGAAAGAAACGGCTGGGGCGCCAAAACTATGGCTTGAAACTTGATGAAAACAGTCTCTCCCATAATAACTCAAGGGCTGCTTGTGTTTTTTAGGCCTTTGCAAGCTATCGGAAGTTGTGCGCGGCAGGAGAGACAAATCCATGTTTTCGCGCATTTTTTGCGATTTCAAGGTCGAAAAACACATAGGCCCCAAAATGAAAGAAACGGCTGCCGCGCCAAAACTATGGCTTCAAACTTGATGAAAACAGTCTCTCCCATAATAACTCACGGGCTGCTTGTGTTTTTTAGGCCTTTGCAAGCTATTGGAAGTGTGTGCGCGGCAGGAGAGACAAATCCATGTTTTCGCGCCTTTTTTGCGATTTCAAGGTCGAAAAACACATAGGCCCCAAAATGAAAGAAACGGCTGCCGCGCCAAAACTATGGCTTCAAACTTGATGAAAACAGTCTCTCCCATAATAACTCACGGGCTGCTTGTGTTTTTTAGGCCTTTGCAAGCTATCGGAAGTGTGTGCGCGGCAGGAGAGACAAATCCATGTTTTCGCGCCTTTTTTGCGATTTCAAGGTCGAAAAACACATAGGCCCCAAAATGAAAGAAACGGCTGGCGCGCCAAAACTATGGCTTCAAACTTGATGAAAACAGTCTTTCCCATAATAACTCACGGGCTGCTTGTGTTTTTTAGGCCTTTGCAAGCTATCGGAAGTGTGTGCGCGGCAGGAGAGACAAATCCATGTTTTCGCGCCTTTTTTGCGATTTCAAGGTCGAAAAACACATAGGCCCCAAAATGAAAGAAACGGCTGCCGCGCCAAAACTATGGCTTCAAACTTGATGAAAACAGTCTCTCCCATAATAACTCACGGGCTGCTTGTGTTTTTTAGGCCTTTGCAAGCTATCGGAAGTGTGTGCGCGGCAGGAGAGACAAATCCATGTTTTCGCGCATTTTTTGCGATTTCAAGGTCGAAAAACACATAGGCCCCAAAATGAAAGAAACGGCTGCCGCGCCAAAACTATGGCTTCAAACTTGATGAAAACAGTCTCTCCCATAATAACTCACGGGCTGCTTGTGTTTTTTAGGCCTTTGCAAGCTATCGGAAGTGTGTGCGCGGCAGGAGAGACAAATCCATGTTTTCGCGCATTTTTTGCGATTTCAAGGTCGAAAAACACATAGGCCCCAAAATGAAAGAAACGGCTGCCGCGCCAAAACTATGGCTTCAAACTTGATGAAAACAGTCTCTCCCATAATAACTCACGGGCTGCTTGTGTTTTTTAGGCCTTTGCAAGCTATTGGAAGTGTGTGCGCGGCAGGAGAGACAAATCCATGTTTTCGCGCCTTTTTTGCGATTTCAAGGTCGAAAAACACATAGGCCCCAAAATGAAAGAAACGGCTGCCGCGCCAAAACTATGGCTTCAAACTTGATGAAAACAGTCTCTCCCATAATAACTCACGGGCTGCTTGTGTTTTTTAGGCCTTTGCAAGCTATCGGAAGTGTGTGCGCGGCAGGAGAGACAAATCCATGTTTTCGCGCCTTTTTTGCGATTTCAAGGTCGAAAAACACATAGGCCCCAAAATGAAAGAAACGGCTGGCGCGCCAAAACTATGGCTTCAAACTTGATGAAAACAGTCTTTCCCATAATAACTCACGGGCTGCTTGTGTTTTTTAGGCCTTTGCAAGCTATCGGAAGTGTGTGCGCGGCAGGAGAGACAAATCCATGTTTTCGCGCCTTTTTTGCGATTTCAAGGTCGAAAAACACATAGGCCCCAAAATGAAAGAAACGGCTGCCGCGCCAAAACTATGGCTTCAAACTTGATGAAAACAGTCTCTCCCATAATAACTCACGGGCTGCTTGTGTTTTTTAGGCCTTTGCAAGCTATCGGAAGTGTGTGCGCGGCAGGAGAGACAAATCCATGTTTTCGCGCATTTTTTGCGATTTCAAGGTCGAAAAACACATAGGCCCCAAAATGAAAGAAACGGCTGCCGCGCCAAAACTATGGCTTCAAACTTGATGAAAACAGTCTCTCCCATAATAACTCACGGGCTGCTTGTGTTTTTTAGGCCTTTGCAAGCTATCGGAAGTGTGTGCGCGGCAGGAGAGACAAATCCATGTTTTCGCGCATTTTTTGCGATTTCAAGGTCGAAAAACACATAGGCCCCAAAATGAAAGAAACGGCTGCCGCGCCAAAACTATGGCTTCAAACTTGATGAAAACAGTCTCTCCCATAATAACTCACGGGCTGCTTGTGTTTTTTAGGCCTTTGCAAGCTATTGGAAGTGTGTGCGCGGCAGGAGAGACAAATCCATGTTTTCGCGCCTTTTTTGCGATTTCAAGGTCGAAAAACACATAGGCCCCAAAATGACAGAAACGGCTGCCGCGCCAAAACTATGGCTTCAATCTTGATGAAAACAGTCTCTCCCATAATAACTCACGGGCTGCTTGTGTTTTTTAGGCCTTTGCAAGCTATCGGAAGTGTGTGCGCGGCAGGAGAGACAAATCCATGTTTTCGCGCCTTTTTTGCGATTTCAAGGTCGAAAAACACATAGGCCCCAAAATGAAAGAAACGGCTGGCGCGCCAAAACTATGGCTTCAAACTTGATGAAAACAGTCTTTCCCATAATAACTCACGGGCTGCTTGTGTTTTTTAGGCCTTTGCAAGCTATCGGAAGTGTGTGCGCGGCAGGAGAGACAAATCCATGTTTTCGCGCCTTTTTTGCGATTTCAAGGTCGAAAAACACATAGGCCCCAAAATGAAAGAAACGGCTGCCGCGCCAAAACTATGGCTTCAAACTTGATGAAAACAGTCTCTCCCATAATAACTCACGGGCTGCTTGTGTTTTTTAGGCCTTTGCAAGCTATCGGAAGTGTGTGCGCGGCAGGAGAGACAAATCCATGTTTTCGCGCATTTTTTGCGATTTCAAGGTCGAAAAACACATAGGCCCCAAAATGAAAGAAACGGCTGCCGCGCCAAAACTATGGCTTCAAACTTGATGAAAACAGTCTCTCCCATAATAACTCACGGGCTGCTTGTGTTTTTTAGGCCTTTGCAAGCTATTGGAAGTGTGTGCGCGGCAGGAGAGACAAATCCATGTTTTCGCGCCTTTTTTGCGATTTCAAGGTCGAAAAACACATAGGCCCCAAAATGAAAGAAACGGCTGCCGCGCCAAAACTATGGCTTCAAACTTGATGAAAACAGTCTCTCCCATAATAACTCACGGGCTGCTTGTGTTTTTTAGGCCTTTGCAAGCTATTGGAAGTGTGTGCGCGGCAGGAGAGACAAATCCATGTTTTCGCGCCTTTTTTGCGATTTCAAGGTCGAAAAACACATAGGCCCCAAAATGAAAGAAACGGCTGGCGCGCCAAAACTATGGCTTCAAACTTGATGAAAACAGTCTTTCCCATAATAACTCACGGGCTGCTTGTGTTTTTTAGGCCTTTGCAAGCTATCGGAAGTGTGTGCGCGGCAGGAGAGACAAATCCATGTTTTCGCGCCTTTTTTGCGATTTCAAGGTCGAAAAACACATAGGCCCCAAAATGAAAGAAACGGCTGCCGCGCCAAAACTATGGCTTCAAACTTGATGAAAACAGTCTCTCCCATAATAACTCACGGGCTGCTTGTGTTTTTTAGGCCTTTGCAAGCTATCGGAAGTGTGTGCGCGGCAGGAGAGACAAATCCATGTTTTCGCGCATTTTTTGCGATTTCAAGGTCGAAAAACACATAGGCCCCAAAATGAAAGAAACGGCTGCCGCGCCAAAACTATGGCTTCAAACTTGATGAAAACAGTCTCTCCCATAATAACTCACGGGCTGCTTGTGTTTTTTAGGCCTTTGCAAGCTATCGGAAGTGTGTGCGCGGCAGGAGAGACAAATCCATGTTTTCGCGCATTTTTTGCGATTTCAAGGTCGAAAAACACATAGGCCCCAAAATGAAAGAAACGGCTGCCGCGCCAAAACTATGGCTTCAAACTTGATGAAAACAGTCTCTCCCATAATAACTCACGGGCTGCTTGTGTTTTTTAGGCCTTTGCAAGCTATTGGAAGTGTGTGCGCGGCAGGAGAGACAAATCCATGTTTTCGCGCCTTTTTTGCGATTTCAAGGTCGAAAAACACATAGGCCCCAAAATGAAAGAAACGGCTGCCGCGCCAAAACTATGGCTTCAATCTTGATGAAAACAGTCTCTCCCATAATAACTCACGGGCTGCTTGTGTTTTTTAGGCCTTTGCAAGCTATTGGAAGTGTGTGCGCGGCAGGAGAGACAAATCCATGTTTTCGCGCCTTTTTTGCGATTTCAAGGTCGAAAAACACATAGGCCCCAAAATGAAAGAAACGGCTGCCGCGCCAAAACTATGGCTTCAAACTTGATGAAAACAGTCTCTCCCATAATAACTCACGGGCTGCTTGTGTTTTTTAGGCCTTTGCAAGCTATCGGAAGTGTGTGCGCAGCAGGAGAGACAAATCTATGTTTTCGCGCCTTTTTTGCCATTTCCAGGTCGAAAAACACATAGAACCCAAAAATAAAGAAACCGCTGTCCAGCCAAAACTGAGGCTTCAAACTTGATGAAAACAGTCTCTCCCACAATAACTCAAGGGCCGCTTGTGTTTTTTAGGCCTTCGCAAGCTATCGGAAGTGTGTGCGCGGCAGGAGAGACAAATCCATGTTTTCGTGCATTTTTTGCGATTTCAAGGTCGAAAAACACATAGGCCCCAAAATGAAAGAAACGGCTGCCGCGCCAAAACTATGGCTTGAAACTTGATGAAAACAGTCTCTCCCATAATAACTCAAGGGCTGCTTGTGTTTTTTAGGCCTTTGCAAGCTATCGGAAGTTGTGCGCGGCAGGAGAGACAAATCCATGTTTTCGCGCCTTTTTTGCGATTTCAAGGTCGAAAAACACATAGGCCCCAAAATGAAAGAAACGGCTGGCGCGCCAAAACTATAGCTTCAAACTTGATGAAAACAGTCTTTCCCATAATAACTCACGGTCTGCTTGTGTTTTTTAGGCCTTTGCAAGCTATCGGAAGTGTGTGCGCGGCAGGAGAGACAAATCCATGTTTTCGCGCCTTTTTTGCGATTTCAAGGTCGAAAAACACATAGGCCCCAAAATGAAAGAAACGGCTGCCGCACCAAAACTATGGCTTCAAACTTGATGAAAACAGTCTCTCCCATAATAACTCACGGGCTGCTTGTGTTTTTTAGGCCTTTGCAAGCTATCGGAAGTGTGTGCGCGGCAGGAGAGACAAATCCATGTTTTCGCGCATTTTTTGCGATTTCAAGGTCGAAAAACACATAGGCCCCAAAATGAAAGAAACGGCTGCCGCGCCAAAACTATGGCTTCAAACTTGATGAAAACAGTCTCTCCCATAATAACTCACGGGCTGCTTGTGTTTTTTAGGCCTTTGCAAGCTATTGGAAGTGTGTGCGCGGCAGGAGAGACAAATCCATGTTTTCGCGCCTTTTTTGCGATTTCAAGGTCGAAAAACACATAGGCCCCAAAATGAAAGAAACGGCTGCCGCGCCAAAACTATGGCTTCAATCTTGATGAAAACAGTCTCTCCCATAATAACTCATGGGCTGCTTGTGTTTTTTAGGCCTTTGCAAGCTATCGGAAGTGTGTGCGCGGCAGGAGAGACAAATCCATGTTTTCGTGCCTTTTTTGCGATTTCAAGGTCGAAAAACACATAGGCCCCAAAATGAAAGAAACGGCTGGGGCGCCAAAACTATGGCTTGAAACTTGATGAAAACAGTCTCTCCCATAATAACTCAAGGGCTGCTTGTGTTTTTTAGGCCTTTGCAAGCTATCGGAAGTTGTGCGCGGCAGGAGAGACAAATCTATGTTTTCGCGCCTTTTTTGCCATTTCCAGGTCGAAAAACACATAGAACCCAAAAATAAAGAAACCGCTGTCCAGCCAAAACTGAGGCTTCAAACTTGATGAAAACAGTCTCTCCCACAATAACTCAAGGGCCGCTTGTGTTTTTTAGGCCTTCGCAAGCTATCGGAAGTGTGTGCGCGGCAGGAGAGACAAATCCATGTTTTCGCGCCTTTTTTGCGATTTCAAGGTCGAAAAACACATAGGCCCCAAAATGAAAGAAACGGCTGCCGCGCCAAAACTATGGCTTCAATCTTGATGAAAACAGTCTCTCCCATAATAACTCATGGGCTGCTTGTGTTTTTTAGGCCTTTGCAAGCTATCGGAAGTGTGTGCGCGGCAGGAGAGACAAATCCATGTTTTCGTGCCTTTTTTGCGATTTCAAGGTCGAAAAACACATAGGCCCCAAAATGAAAGAAACGGCTGGGGCGCCAAAACTATGGCTTGAAACTTGATGAAAACAGTCTCTCCCATAATAACTCAAGGGCTGCTTGTGTTTTTTAGGCCTTTGCAAGCTATCGGAAGTTGTGCGCGGCAGGAGAGACAAATCTATGTTTTCGCGCCTTTTTTGCCATTTCCAGGTCGAAAAACACATAGAACCCAAAAATAAAGAAACCGCTGTCCAGCCAAAACTGAGGCTTCAAACTTGATGAAAACAGTCTCTCCCACAATAACTCAAGGGCCGCTTGTGTTTTTTAGGCCTTCGCAAGCTATCGGAAGTGTGTGCGCGGCAGGAGAGACAAATCCATGTTTTCGTGCATTTTTTGCGATTTCAAGGTCGAAAAACACATAGGCCCCAAAATGAAAGAAACGGCTGCCGCGCCAAAACTATGGCTTGAAACTTGATGAAAACAGTCTCTCCCATAATAACTCAAGGGCTGCTTGTGTTTTTTAGGCCTTTGCAAGCTATCGGAAGTTGTGCGCGGCAGGAGAGACAAATCCATGTTTTCGCGCCTTTTTTGCGATTTCAAGGTCGAAAAACACATAGGCCCCAAAATGAAAGAAACGGCTGGCGCGCCAAAACTATAGCTTCAAACTTGATGAAAACAGTCTTTCCCATAATAACTCACGGTCTGCTTGTGTTTTTTAGGCCTTTGCAAGCTATCGGAAGTGTGTGCGCGGCAGGAGAGACAAATCCATGTTTTCGCGCCTTTTTTGCGATTTCAAGGTCGAAAAACACATAGGCCCCAAAATGAAAGAAACGGCTGCCGCACCAAAACTATGGCTTCAAACTTGATGAAAACAGTCTCTCCCATAATAACTCACGGGCTGCTTGTGTTTTTTAGGCATTTGCAAGCTATTGGAAGTGTGTGCGCGGCAGGAGAGACAAATCCATGTTTTCGCGCCTTTTTTGCGATTTCAAGGTCGAAAAACACATAGGCCCCAAAATGAAAGAAACGGCTGGCGCGCCAAAACTATGGCTTCAAACTTGATGAAAACAGTCTTTCCCATAATAACTCACGGGCTGCTTGTGTTTTTTAGGCCTTTGCAAGCTATCGGAAGTGTGTGCGCGGCAGGAGAGACAAATCCATGTTTTCGCGCCTTTTTTGCGATTTCAAGGTCGAAAAACACATAGGCCCCAAAATGAAAGAAACGGCTGCCGCGCCAAAACTATGGCTTCAAACTTGATGAAAACAGTCTCTCCCATAATAACTCACGGGCTGCTTGTGTTTTTTAGGCCTTTGCAAGCTATCGGAAGTGTGTGCGCGGCAGGAGAGACAAATCCATGTTTTCGCGCATTTTTTGCGATTTCAAGGTCGAAAAACACATAGGCCCCAAAATGAAAGAAACGGCTGCCGCGCCAAAACTATGGCTTCAAACTTGATGAAAACAGTCTCTCCCATAATAACTCACGGGCTGCTTGTGTTTTTTAGGCCTTTGCAAGCTATCGGAAGTGTGTGCGCGGCAGGAGAGACAAATCCATGTTTTCGCGCATTTTTTGCGATTTCAAGGTCGAAAAACACATAGGCCCCAAAATGAAAGAAACGGCTGCCGCGCCAAAACTATGGCTTCAAACTTGATGAAAACAGTCTCTCCCATAATAACTCACGGGCTGCTTGTGTTTTTTAGGCCTTTGCAAGCTATTGGAAGTGTGTGCGCGGCAGGAGAGACAAATCCATGTTTTCGCGCCTTTTTTGCGATTTCAAGGTCGAAAAACACATAGGCCCCAAAATGAAAGAAACGGCTGCCGCGCCAAAACTATGGCTTCAATCTTGATGAAAACAGTCTCTCCCATAATAACTCACGGGCTGCTTGTGTTTTTTAGGCCTTTGCAAGCTATTGGAAGTGTGTGCGCGGCAGGAGAGACAAATCCATGTTTTCGCGCCTTTTTTGCGATTTCAAGGTCGAAAAACACATAGGCCCCAAAATGAAAGAAACGGCTGCCGCGCCAAAACTATGGCTTCAAACTTGATGAAAACAGTCTCTCCCATAATAACTCACGGGCTGCTTGTGTTTTTTAGGCCTTTGCAAGCTATCGGAAGTGTGTGCGCAGCAGGAGAGACAAATCTATGTTTTCGCGCCTTTTTTGCCATTTCCAGGTCGAAAAACACATAGAACCCAAAAATAAAGAAACCGCTGTCCAGCCAAAACTGAGGCTTCAAACTTGATGAAAACAGTCTCTCCCACAATAACTCAAGGGCCGCTTGTGTTTTTTAGGCCTTCGCAAGCTATCGGAAGTGTGTGCGCGGCAGGAGAGACAAATCCATGTTTTCGTGCATTTTTTGCGATTTCAAGGTCGAAAAACACATAGGCCCCAAAATGAAAGAAACGGCTGCCGCGCCAAAACTATGGCTTGAAACTTGATGAAAACAGTCTCTCCCATAATAACTCAAGGGCTGCTTGTGTTTTTTAGGCCTTTGCAAGCTATCGGAAGTTGTGCGCGGCAGGAGAGACAAATCCATGTTTTCGCGCCTTTTTTGCGATTTCAAGGTCGAAAAACACATAGGCCCCAAAATGAAAGAAACGGCTGGCGCGCCAAAACTATAGCTTCAAACTTGATGAAAACAGTCTTTCCCATAATAACTCACGGTCTGCTTGTGTTTTTTAGGCCTTTGCAAGCTATCGGAAGTGTGTGCGCGGCAGGAGAGACAAATCCATGTTTTCGCGCCTTTTTTGCGATTTCAAGGTCGAAAAACACATAGGCCCCAAAATGAAAGAAACGGCTGCCGCACCAAAACTATGGCTTCAAACTTGATGAAAACAGTCTCTCCCATAATAACTCACGGGCTGCTTGTGTTTTTTAGGCCTTTGCAAGCTATCGGAAGTGTGTGCGCGGCAGGAGAGACAAATCCATGTTTTCGCGCATTTTTTGCGATTTCAAGGTCGAAAAACACATAGGCCCCAAAATGAAAGAAACGGCTGCCGCGCCAAAACTATGGCTTCAAACTTGATGAAAACAGTCTCTCCCATAATAACTCACGGGCTGCTTGTGTTTTTTAGGCCTTTGCAAGCTATTGGAAGTGTGTGCGCGGCAGGAGAGACAAATCCATGTTTTCGCGCCTTTTTTGCGATTTCAAGGTCGAAAAACACATAGGCCCCAAAATGAAAGAAACGGCTGCCGCGCCAAAACTATGGCTTCAATCTTGATGAAAACAGTCTCTCCCATAATAACTCATGGGCTGCTTGTGTTTTTTAGGCCTTTGCAAGCTATCGGAAGTGTGTGCGCGGCAGGAGAGACAAATCCATGTTTTCGTGCCTTTTTTGCGATTTCAAGGTCGAAAAACACATAGGCCCCAAAATGAAAGAAACGGCTGGGGCGCCAAAACTATGGCTTGAAACTTGATGAAAACAGTCTCTCCCATAATAACTCAAGGGCTGCTTGTGTTTTTTAGGCCTTTGCAAGCTATCGGAAGTTGTGCGCGGCAGGAGAGACAAATCTATGTTTTCGCGCCTTTTTTGCCATTTCCAGGTCGAAAAACACATAGAACCCAAAAATAAAGAAACCGCTGTCCAGCCAAAACTGAGGCTTCAAACTTGATGAAAACAGTCTCTCCCACAATAACTCAAGGGCCGCTTGTGTTTTTTAGGCCTTCGCAAGCTATCGGAAGTGTGTGCGCGGCAGGAGAGACAAATCCATGTTTTCGTGCATTTTTTGCGATTTCAAGGTCGAAAAACACATAGGCCCCAAAATGAAAGAAACGGCTGCCGCGCCAAAACTATGGCTTGAAACTTGATGAAAACAGTCTCTCCCATAATAACTCAAGGGCTGCTTGTGTTTTTTAGGCCTTTGCAAGCTATCGGAAGTTGTGCGCGGCAGGAGAGACAAATCTATGTTTTCGCGCCTTTTTTGCCATTTCCAGGTCGAAAAACACATAGAACCCAAAAATAAAGAAACCGCTGTCCAGCCAAAACTGAGGCTTCAAACTTGATGAAAACAGTCTCTCCCATAATAACTCACGGGCTGCTTGTGTTTTTTAGGCCTTTGCAAGCTATCGGAAGTGTGTGCGCGGCAGGAGAGACAAATCCATGTTTTCGCGCATTTTTTGCGATTTCAAGGTCGAAAAACACATAGAACCCAAAAATAAAGAAACCGCTGTCCAGCCAAAACTGAGGCTTCAAACTTGATGAAAACAGTCTCTCCCATAATAACTCACGGGCTGCTTGTGTTTTTTAGGCCTTTGCAAGCTATCGGAAGTGTGTGCGCGGCAGGAGAGACAAATCCATGTTTTCGCGCATTTTTTGCGATTTCAAGGTCGAAAAACACATAGGCCCCAAAATGAAAGAAACGGCTGCCGCGCCAAAACTATGGCTTCAAACTTGATGAAAACAGTCTCTCCCATAATAACTCACGGGCTGCTTGTGTTTTTTAGGCCTTTGCAAGCTATTGGAAGTGTGTGCGCGGCAGGAGAGACAAATCCATGTTTTCGCGCCTTTTTTGCGATTTCAAGGTCGAAAAACACATAGGCCCCAAAATGAAAGAAACGGCTGCCGCGCCAAAACTATGGCTTCAATCTTGATGAAAACAGTCTCTCCCATAATAACTCACGGGCTGCTTGTGTTTTTTAGGCCTTTGCAAGCTATTGGAAGTGTGTGCGCGGCAGGAGAGACAAATCCATGTTTTCGCGCCTTTTTTGCGATTTCAAGGTCGAAAAACACATAGGCCCCAAAATGAAAGAAACGGCTGCCGCGCCAAAACTATGGCTTCAAACTTGATGAAAACAGTCTCTCCCATAATAACTCACGGGCTGCTTGTGTTTTTTAGGCCTTTGCAAGCTATCGGAAGTGTGTGCGCAGCAGGAGAGACAAATCTATGTTTTCGCGCCTTTTTTGCCATTTCCAGGTCGAAAAACACATAGAACCCAAAAATAAAGAAACCGCTGTCCAGCCAAAACTGAGGCTTCAAACTTGATGAAAACAGTCTCTCCCACAATAACTCAAGGGCCGCTTGTGTTTTTTAGGCCTTCGCAAGCTATCGGAAGTGTGTGCGCGGCAGGAGAGACAAATCCATGTTTTCGTGCATTTTTTGCGATTTCAAGGTCGAAAAACACATAGGCCCCAAAATGAAAGAAACGGCTGCCGCGCCAAAACTATGGCTTGAAACTTGATGAAAACAGTCTCTCCCATAATAACTCAAGGGCTGCTTGTGTTTTTTAGGCCTTTGCAAGCTATCGGAAGTTGTGCGCGGCAGGAGAGACAAATCCATGTTTTCGCGCCTTTTTTGCGATTTCAAGGTCGAAAAACACATAGGCCCCAAAATGAAAGAAACGGCTGGCGCGCCAAAACTATAGCTTCAAACTTGATGAAAACAGTCTTTCCCATAATAACTCACGGTCTGCTTGTGTTTTTTAGGCCTTTGCAAGCTATCGGAAGTGTGTGCGCGGCAGGAGAGACAAATCCATGTTTTCGCGCCTTTTTTGCGATTTCAAGGTCGAAAAACACATAGGCCCCAAAATGAAAGAAACGGCTGCCGCACCAAAACTATGGCTTCAAACTTGATGAAAACAGTCTCTCCCATAATAACTCACGGGCTGCTTGTGTTTTTTAGGCCTTTGCAAGCTATCGGAAGTGTGTGCGCGGCAGGAGAGACAAATCCATGTTTTCGCGCATTTTTTGCGATTTCAAGGTCGAAAAACACATAGGCCCCAAAATGAAAGAAACGGCTGCCGCGCCAAAACTATGGCTTCAAACTTGATGAAAACAGTCTCTCCCATAATAACTCACGGGCTGCTTGTGTTTTTTAGGCCTTTGCAAGCTATTGGAAGTGTGTGCGCGGCAGGAGAGACAAATCCATGTTTTCGCGCCTTTTTTGCGATTTCAAGGTCGAAAAACACATAGGCCCCAAAATGAAAGAAACGGCTGCCGCGCCAAAACTATGGCTTCAATCTTGATGAAAACAGTCTCTCCCATAATAACTCATGGGCTGCTTGTGTTTTTTAGGCCTTTGCAAGCTATCGGAAGTGTGTGCGCGGCAGGAGAGACAAATCCATGTTTTCGTGCCTTTTTTGCGATTTCAAGGTCGAAAAACACATAGGCCCCAAAATGAAAGAAACGGCTGGGGCGCCAAAACTATGGCTTGAAACTTGATGAAAACAGTCTCTCCCATAATAACTCAAGGGCTGCTTGTGTTTTTTAGGCCTTTGCAAGCTATCGGAAGTTGTGCGCGGCAGGAGAGACAAATCTATGTTTTCGCGCCTTTTTTGCCATTTCCAGGTCGAAAAACACATAGAACCCAAAAATAAAGAAACCGCTGTCCAGCCAAAACTGAGGCTTCAAACTTGATGAAAACAGTCTCTCCCACAATAACTCAAGGGCCGCTTGTGTTTTTTAGGCCTTCGCAAGCTATCGGAAGTGTGTGCGCGGCAGGAGAGACAAATCCATGTTTTCGTGCATTTTTTGCGATTTCAAGGTCGAAAAACACATAGGCCCCAAAATGAAAGAAACGGCTGCCGCGCCAAAACTATGGCTTGAAACTTGATGAAAACAGTCTCTCCCATAATAACTCAAGGGCTGCTTGTGTTTTTTAGGCCTTTGCAAGCTATCGGAAGTTGTGCGCGGCAGGAGAGACAAATCCATGTTTTCGCGCCTTTTTTGCGATTTCAAGGTCGAAAAACACATAGGCCCCAAAATGAAAGAAACGGCTGGCGCGCCAAAACTATAGCTTCAAACTTGATGAAAACAGTCTTTCCCATAATAACTCACGGTCTGCTTGTGTTTTTTAGGCCTTTGCAAGCTATCGGAAGTGTGTGCGCGGCAGGAGAGACAAATCCATGTTTTCGCGCCTTTTTTGCGATTTCAAGGTCGAAAAACACATAGGCCCCAAAATGAAAGAAACGGCTGCCGCACCAAAACTATGGCTTCAAACTTGATGAAAACAGTCTCTCCCATAATAACTCACGGGCTGCTTGTGTTTTTTAGGCCTTTGCAAGCTATCGGAAGTGTGTGCGCGGCAGGAGAGACAAATCCATGTTTTCGCGCATTTTTTGCGATTTCAAGGTCGAAAAACACATAGGCCCCAAAATGAAAGAAACGGCTGCCGCGCCAAAACTATGGCTTCAATCTTGATGAAAACAGTCTCTCCCATAATAACTCATGGGCTGCTTGTGTTTTTTAGGCCTTTGCAAGCTATCGGAAGTTGTGCGTGGCAGGAGAGACAAATCCATGTTTTCGCGCCTTTTTTGCGATTTCAAGGTCGAAAAACACATAGGCCCCAAAATGAAAGAAACGGCTGCCGCGCCAAAACTATGGCTTCAAACTTGATGAAAACAGTCTCTCCCATAATAACTCACGGGCTGCTTGTGTTTTTTAGGCCTTTGCAAGCTATCGGAAGTGTGTGCGCGGCAGGAGAGACAAATCCATGTTTTCGCGACTTTTTTGCGATTTCAAGGTCGAAAAACACATAGGCCCCAAAATGAAAGAAACGGCTGCCGCGCCAAAACTATGGCTTCAAACTTGATGAAAACAGTCTCTCCCATAATAACTCACGGGCTGCTTGTGTTTTTTAGGCCTTTGCAAGCTATTGGAAGTGTGTGCGCGGCAGGAGAGACAAATCCATGTTTTCGCGCCTTTTTTGCGATTTCAAGGTCGAAAAACACATAGGCCCCAAAATGAAAGAAACGGCTGCCGCGCCAAAACTATGGCTTCAAACTTGATGAAAACAGTCTCTCCCATAATAACTCACGGGCTGCTTGTGTTTTTTAGGCCTTTGCAAGCTATCGGAAGTGTGTGCGCGGCAGGAGAGACAAATCCATGTTTTCGCGCCTTTTTTGCGATTTCAAGGTCGAAAAACACATAGGCCCCAAAATGAAAGAAACGGCTGCCGCGCCAAAACTATGGCTTCAAACTTGATGAAAACAGTCTCTCCCATAATAACTCACGGGCTGCTTGTGTTTTTTAGGCCTTTGCAAGCTATCGGAAGTGTGTGCGCGGCAGGAGAGACAAATCCATGTTTTCGCGCATTTTTTGCGATTTCAAGGTCGAAAAACACATAGGCCCCAAAATGAAAGAAACGGCTGCCGCGCCAAAACTATGGCTTCAAACTTGATGAAAACAGTCTCTCCCATAATAACTCACGGGCTGCTTGTGTTTTTTAGGCCTTTGCAAGCTATCGGAAGTGTGTTCGCGGCAGGAGAGACAAATCCATGTTTTCGCGCATTTTTTGCGATTTCAAGGTCGAAAAACACATAGGCCCCAAAATGAAAGAAACGGCTGCCGCGCCAAAACTATGGCTTCAAACTTGATGAAAACAGTCTCTCCCATAATAACTCACGGGCTGCTTGTGTTTTTTAGGCCTTTGCAAGCTATTGGAAGTGTGTGCGCGGCAGGAGAGACAAATCCATGTTTTCGCGCCTTTTTTGCGATTTCAAGGTCGAAAAACACATAGGCCCCAAAATGAAAGAAACGGCTGCCGCGCCAAAACTATGGCTTCAATCTTGATGAAAACAGTCTCTCCCATAATAACTCACGGGCTGCTTGTGTTTTTTAGGCCTTTGCAAGCTATTGGAAGTGTGTGCGCGGCAGGAGAGACAAATCCATGTTTTCGCGCCTTTTTTGCGATTTCAAGGTCGAAAAACACATAGGCCCCAAAATGAAAGAAACGGCTGCCGCGCCAAAACTATGGCTTCAAACTTGATGAAAACAGTCTCTCCCATAATAACTCACGGGCTGCTTGTGTTTTTTAGGCCTTTGCAAGCTATCGGAAGTGTGTGCGCAGCAGGAGAGACAAATCTATGTTTTCGCGCCTTTTTTGCCATTTCCAGGTCGAAAAACACATAGAACCCAAAAATAAAGAAACCGCTGTCCAGCCAAAACTGAGGCTTCAAACTTGATGAAAACAGTCTCTCCCACAATAACTCAAGGGCCGCTTGTGTTTTTTAGGCCTTCGCAAGCTATCGGAAGTGTGTGCGCGGCAGGAGAGACAAATCCATGTTTTCGTGCATTTTTTGCGATTTCAAGGTCGAAAAACACATAGGCCCCAAAATGAAAGAAACGGCTGCCGCGCCAAAACTATGGCTTGAAACTTGATGAAAACAGTCTCTCCCATAATAACTCAAGGGCTGCTTGTGTTTTTTAGGCCTTTGCAAGCTATCGGAAGTTGTGCGCGGCAGGAGAGACAAATCCATGTTTTCGCGCCTTTTTTGCGATTTCAAGGTCGAAAAACACATAGGCCCCAAAATGAAAGAAACGGCTGGCGCGCCAAAACTATAGCTTCAAACTTGATGAAAACAGTCTTTCCCATAATAACTCACGGTCTGCTTGTGTTTTTTAGGCCTTTGCAAGCTATCGGAAGTGTGTGCGCGGCAGGAGAGACAAATCCATGTTTTCGCGCCTTTTTTGCGATTTCAAGGTCGAAAAACACATAGGCCCCAAAATGAAAGAAACGGCTGGCGCGCCAAAACTATGGCTTCAAACTTGATGAAAACAGTCTCTCCCATATTAACTCACGGGCTGATTGTGTTTTTTAGGCCTTCGCAAGCTATCGGAAGTGTGTGCTCAGCAGGAGAGACAAATCTATGTTTTCGCGCCTGTTTTGCCATTTCCAGGTCGAAAAACACACAGAACCCAAAAATAAAGACACGGCTGTCCAGCCAAAACTGAGGCTTCAAACTTGATGAAAACAGTCTCTCCCACAATAACTCAAGGGCCGCTTGTGTTTTTTAGGCCTTCGCAAGCTATCGGAAGTGTGTGCGCGGCAGGAGAGACAAATCCATGTTTTCGCGCATTTTTTGCGATTTCAAGGTCAAAAAACACATAGGCCCCAAAATGAAAGAAACGGCTGGGGCGCCAAAACTATGGCTTGAAACTTGATGAAAACAGTCTCTCCCATAATAACTCAAGGGCTGCTTGTGTTTTTTAGGCCTTTGCAAGCTATCGGAAGTGGTGCGCGGCAGGAGAGACAAATCCATGTTTTCGCGCCTTTTTTGCGATTTCAAGGTCGAAAAACACATAGGCCCCAAAATGAAAGAAACGGCTGCCGCGCCAAAACTATGGCTTCAAACTTGATGAAAACAGTCTCTCCCATAATAACTCACGGGCTGCTTGTGTTTTTTAGGCCTTTGCAAGCTATCGGAAGTGTGTGCGCGGCAGGAGAGACAAATCCATGTTTTCGCGCATTTTTTGCGATTTCAAGGTCGAAAAACACATAGGCCCCAAAATGAAAGAAACGGCTGCCGCGCCAAAACTATGGCTTCAAACTTGATGAAAACAGTCTCTCCCATAATAACTCACGGGCTGCTTGTGTTTTTTAGGCCTTTGCAAGCTATCGGAAGTGTGTGCGCGGCAGGAGAGACAAATCCATGTTTTCGCGCATTTTTTGCGATTTCAAGGTCGAAAAACACATAGGCCCCAAAATGAAAGAAACGGCTGCCGCGCCAAAACTATGGCTTCAAACTTGATGAAAACAGTCTCTCCCATAATAACTCACGGGCTGCTTGTGTTTTTTAGGCCTTTGCAAGCTATTGGAAGTGTGTGCGCGGCAGGAGAGACAAATCCATGTTTTCGCGCCTTTTTTGCGATTTCAAGGTCGAAAAACACATAGGCCCCAAAATGAAAGAAACGGCTGCCGCGCCAAAACTATGGCTTCAATCTTGATGAAAACAGTCTCTCCCATAATAACTCACGGGCTGCTTGTGTTTTTTAGGCCTTTGCAAGCTATCGGAAGTGTGTGCGCGGCAGGAGAGACAAATCCATGTTTTCGCGACTTTTTTGCGATTTCAAGGTCGAAAAACACATAGGCCCCAAAATGAAAGAAACGGCTGCCGCGCCAAAACTATGGCTTCAAACTTGATGAAAACAGTCTCTCCCATAATAACTCACGGGCTGCTTGTGTTTTTTAGGCCTTTGCAAGCTATCGGAAGTGTGTGCGCAGCAGGAGAGACAAATCTATGTTTTCGCGCCTTTTTTGCCATTTCCAGGTCGAAAAACACATAGAACCCAAAAATAAAGAAACCGCTGTCCAGCCAAAACTGAGGCTTCAAACTTGATGAAAACAGTCTCTCCCACAATAACTCAAGGGCCGCTTGTGTTTTTTAGGCCTTCGCAAGCTATCGGAAGTGTGTGCGCGGCAGGAGAGACAAATCCATGTTTTCGTGCATTTTTTGCGATTTCAAGGTCGAAAAACACATAGGCCCCAAAATGAAAGAAACGGCTGCCGCGCCAAAACTATGGCTTGAAACTTGATGAAAACAGTCTCTCCCATAATAACTCAAGGGCTGCTTGTGTTTTTTAGGCCTTTGCAAGCTATCGGAAGTTGTGCGCGGCAGGAGAGACAAATCCATGTTTTCGCGCCTTTTTTGCGATTTCAAGGTCGAAAAACACATAGGCCCCAAAATGAAAGAAACGGCTGGCGCGCCAAAACTATGGCTTCAAACTTGATGAAAACAGTCTCTCCCATATTAACTCACGGGCTGATTGTGTTTTTTAGGCCTTCGCAAGCTATCGGAAGTGTGTGCTCAGCAGGAGAGACAAATCTATGTTTTCGCGCCTGTTTTGCCATTTCCAGGTCGAAAAACACACAGAACCCAAAAATAAAGACACGGCTGTCCAGCCAAAACTGAGGCTTCAAACTTGATGAAAACAGTCTCTCCCACAATAACTCAAGGGCCGCTTGTGTTTTTTAGGCCTTTGCAAGCTATCGGAAGTTGTGCGCGGCAGGAGAGACAAATCCATGTTTTCGCGCCTTTTTTGCGATTTCAAGGTCGAAAAACACATAGGCCCCAAAATGAAAGAAACGGCTGGCGCGCCAAAACTATGGCTTCAAACTTGATGAAAACAGTCTTTCCCATAATAACTCACGGGCTGCTTGTGTTTTTTAGGCCTTTGCAAGCTATCGGAAGTGTGTGCGCGGCAGGAGAGACAAATCCATGTTTTCGCGCCTTTTTTGCGATTTCAAGGTCGAAAAACACATAGGCCCCAAAATGAAAGAAACGGCTGCCGCGCCAAAACTATGGCTTCAAACTTGATGAAAACAGTCTCTCCCATAATAACTCAAGGGCTGCTTGTGTTTTTTAGGCCTTTGCAAGCTATCGGAAGTTGTGCGCGGCAGGAGAGACAAATCCATGTTTTCGCGCCTTTTTTGCGATTTCAAGGTCGAAAAACACATAGGCCCCAAAATGAAAGAAACGGCTGGGGCGCCAAAACTATGGCTTGAAACTTGATGAAAACAGTCTCTCCCATATTAACTCACGGGCTGATTGTGTTTTTTAGGCCTTCGCAAGCTATCGGAAGTGTGTGCGCAGCAGGAGAGACAAATCTATGTTTTCGCGCCTTTTTTGCCATTTCCAGGTCGAAAAACACATAGAACCCAAAAATAAAGACACGGCTGTCCAGCCAAAACTGAGGCTTCAAACTTGATGAAAACAGTCTCTCCCACAATAACTCAAGGGCCGCTTGTGTTTTTTAGGCCTTTGCAAGCTATCGGAAGTTGTGCGCGGCAGGAGAGACAAATCCATGTTTTCGCGCATTTTTTGCGATTTCAAGGTCGAAAAACACATAGGCCCCAAAATGAAAGAAACGGCTGCCGCGCCAAAACTATGGCTTCAAACTTGATGAAAACAGTCTCTCCCATAATAACTCACGGGCTGCTTGTGTTTTTTAGGCCTTTGCAAGCTATTGGAAGTGTGTGCGCGGCAGGAGAGACAAATCCATGTTTTCGCGCCTTTTTTGCGATTTCAAGGTCGAAAAACACATAGGCCCCAAAATGAAAGAAACGGCTGCCGCGCCAAAACTATGGCTTCAATCTTGATGAAAACAGTCTCTCCCATAATAACTCATGGGCTGCTTGTGTTTTTTAGGCCTTTGCAAGCTATCGGAAGTGTGTGCGCGGCAGGAGAGACAAATCCATGTTTTCGCGCCTTTTTTGCGATTTCAAGGTCGAAAAACACATAGGCCCCAAAATGAAAGAAACGGCTGGGGCGCCAAAACTATGGCTTGAAACTTGATGAAAACAGTCTCTCCCATAATAACTCAAGGGCTGCTTGTGTTTTTTAGGCCTTTGCAAGCTATCGGAAGTTGTGCGCGGCAGGAGAGACAAATCCATGTTTTCGCGCCTTTTTTGCGATTTCAAGGTCGAAAAACACATAGGCCCCAAAATGAAAGAAACGGCTGGCGCGCCAAAACTATGGCTTCAAACTTGATGAAAACAGTCTTTCCCATAATAACTCACGGGCTGCTTGTGTTTTTTAGGCCTTTGCAAGCTATCGGAAGTGTGTGCGCGGCAGGAGAGACAAATCCATGTTTTCGCGCCTTTTTTGCGATTTCAAGGTCGAAAAACACATAGGCCCCAAAATGAAAGAAACGGCTGGGGCGCCAAAACTATGGCTTGAAACTTGATGAAAACAGTCTCTCCCATAATAACTCAAGGGCTGCTTGTGTTTTTTAGGCCTTTGCAAGCTATCGGAAGTTGTGCGCGGCAGGAGAGACAAATCCATGTTTTCGCGCCTTTTTTGCGATTTCAAGGTCGAAAAACACATAGGCCCCAAAATGAAAGAAACGGCTGGCGCGCCAAAACTATGGCTTCAAACTTGATGAAAACAGTCTTTCCCATAATAACTCACGGGCTGCTTGTGTTTTTTAGGCCTTTGCAAGCTATCGGAAGTGTGTGCGCGGCAGGAGAGACAAATCCATGTTTTCGCGACTTTTTTGCGATTTCAAGGTCGAAAAACACATAGGCCCCAAAATGAAAGAAACGGCTGCCGCGCCAAAACTATGGCTTCAAACTTGATGAAAACAGTCTCTCCCATAATAACTCACGGGCTGCTTGTGTTTTTTAGGCCTTTGCAAGCTATCGGAAGTGTGTGCGCGGCAGGAGAGACAAATCCATGTTTTCGCGCCTTTTTTGCGATTTCAAGGTCGAAAAACACATAGGCCCCAAAATGAAAGAAACGGCTGGGGCGCCAAAACTATGGCTTGAAACTTGATGAAAACAGTCTCTCCCATAATAACTCAAGGGCTGCTTGTGTTTTTTAGGCCTTTGCAAGCTATCGGAAGTGTGTGCGCGGCAGGAGAGACAAATCCATGTTTTCGCGCCTTTTTTGCGATTTCAAGGTCGAAAAACACATAGGCCCCAAAATGAAAGAAACGGCTGCCGCGCCAAAACTATGGCTTCAAACTTGATGAAAACAGTCTCTCCCATAATAACTCACGGGCTGCTTGTGTTTTTTAGGCCTTTGCAAGCTATCGGAAGTGTGTGCGCGGCAGGAGAGACAAATCCATGTTTTCGCGCCTTTTTTGCGATTTCAAGGTCGAAAAACACATAGGCCCCAAAATGAAAGAAACTGCTGGCGCGCCAAAACTATGGCTTCAAACTTGATGAAAACAGTCTCTCCCATAATAACTCACGGGCTGCTTGTGTTTTTTAGGCCTTTGCAAGCTATCGGAAGTGTGTGCGCGGCAGGAGAGACAAATCCATGTTTTCGCGCATTTTTTGCGATTTCAAGGTCGAAAAACACATAGGCCCCAAAATGAAAGAAACGGCTGGCGCGCCAAAACTATGGCTTCAAACTTGATGAAAACAGTCTCTCCCATATTAACTCACGGGCTGATTGTGTTTTTTAGGCCTTCGCAAGCTATCGGAAGTGTGTGCTCAGCAGGAGAGACAAATCTATGTTTTCGCGCCTGTTTTGCCATTTCCAGGTCGAAAAACACACAGAACCCAAAAATAAAGAAACGGCTGTCGAGCCAAAACTGAGGCTTCAAACTTGATGAAAACAGTCTCTCCCACAATAACTCAAGGGCCGCTTGTGTTTTTTAGGCCTTCGCAAGCTATCGGAAGTGTGTGCGCGGCAGGAGAGACAAATCCATGTTTTCGCGCATTTTTTGCGATTTCAAGGTCGAAAAACACATAGGCCCCAAAATGAAAGAAACGGCTGGCGCGCCAAAACTATGGCTTCAAACTTGATGAAAACAGTCTCTCCCATAATAACTCACGGGCTGCTTGTGTTTTTTAGGCCTTTGCAAGCTATCGGAAGTGTGTGCGCGGCAGGAGAGACAAATCCATGTTTTCGCGCCTTTTTTGCGATTTCAAGGTCGAAAAACACATAGGCCCCAAAATGAAAGAAACGGCTGGCGCGCCAAAACTATGGCTTCAAACTTGATGAAAACAGTCTCTCCCATATTAACTCACGGGCTGATTGTGTTTTTTAGGCCTTCGCAAGCTATCGGAAGTGTGTGCTCAGCAGGAGAGACAAATCTATGTTTTCGCGCCTGTTTTGCCATTTCCAGGTCGAAAAACACACAGAACCCAAAAATAAAGAAACGGCTGTCCAGCCAAAACTGAGGCTTCAAACTTGATGAAAACAGTCTCTCCCACAATAACTCAAGGGCCGCTTGTGTTTTTTAGGCCTTCCCAAGCTATCGGAAGTGTGTGCGCGGCAGGAGAGACAAATCCATGTTTTCGCGCATTTTTTGCGATTTCAAGGTCGAAAAACACATAGGCCCCAAAATGAAAGAAACGGCTGGCGCGCCAAAACTATGGCTTCAAACTTGATGAAAACAGTCTTTCCCATAATAACTCACGGGCTGCTTGTGTTTTTTAGGCCTTTGCAAGCTATCGGAAGTGTGTGCGCGGCAGGAGAGACAAATCCATGTTTTCGCGCCTTTTTTGCGATTTCAAGGTCGAAAAACACATAGGCCCCAAAATGAAAGAAACGGCTGCCGCGCCAAAACGATGGCTTCAAACTTGATGAAAACAGTCTCTCCCATAATAACTCACGGGCTGCTTGTGTTTTTTAGGCCTTTGCAAGCTATCGGAAGTGTGTGCGCGGCAGGAGAGACAAATCCATGTTTTCGCGCCTTTTTTGCGATTTCAAGGTCGAAAAACACATAGGCCCCAAAATGAAAGAAACGGCTGCCGCGCCAAAACTATGGCTTCAATCTTGATGAAAACAGTCTCTCCCATAATAACTCACGGGCTGCTTGTGTTTTTTAGGCCTTTGCAAGCTATCGGAAGTGTGTGCGCGGCAGGACAGACAAATCCATGTTTTCGCGCCTTTTTTGCGATTTCAAGGTCGAAAAACACATAGGCCCCAAAATGAAAGAAACGGCTGGCGCGCCAAAACTATGGCTTCAAACTTGATGAAAACAGTCTCTCCCATATTAACTCACGGGCTGATTGTGTTTTTTAGGCCTTCGCAAGCTATCGGAAGTGTGTGCTCAGCAGGAGAGACAAATCTATGTTTTCGCGCCTGTTTTGCCATTTCCAGGTCGAAAAACACACAGAACCCAAAAATAAAGAAACGGCTGTCGAGCCAAAACTGAGGCTTCAAACTTGATGAAAACAGTCTCTCCCACAATAACTCAAGGGCCGCTTGTGTTTTTTAGGCCTTCGCAAGCTATCGGAAGTGTGTGCGCGGCAGGAGAGACAAATCCATGTTTTCGCGCATTTTTTGCGATTTCAAGGTCGAAAAACACATAGGCCCCAAAATGAAAGAAACGGCTGGCGCGCCAAAACTATGGCTTCAAACTTGATGAAAACAGTCTTTCCCATAATAACTCACGGGCTGCTTGTGTTTTTTAGGCCTTTGCAAGCTATCGGAAGTGTGTGCGCGGCAGGAGAGACAAATCCATGTTTTCGCGCCTTTTTTGCGATTTCAAGGTCGAAAAACACATAGGCCCCAAAATGAAAGAAACGGCTGCCGCGCCAAAACTATGGCTTCAAACTTGATGAAAACAGTCTCTCCCATAATAACTCACGGGCTGCTTGTGTTTTTTAGGCCTTTGCAAGCTATCGGAAGTGTGTGCGCGGCAGGAGAGACAAATCCATGTTTTCGCGCCTTTTTTGCGATTTCAAGGTCGAAAAACACATAGGCCCCAAAATGAAAGAAACGGCTGGCGCGCCAAAACTATGGCTTCAAACTTGATGAAAACAGTCTCTCCCATATTAACTCACGGGCTGATTGTGTTTTTTAGGCCTTCGCAAGCTATCGGAAGTGTGTGCTCAGCAGGAGAGACAAATCTATGTTTTCGCGCCTGTTTTGCCATTTCCAGGTCGAAAAACACACAGAACCCAAAAATAAAGAAACGGCTGTCCAGCCAAAACTGAGGCTTCAAACTTGATGAAAACAGTCTCTCCCACAATAACTCAAGGGCCGCTTGTGTTTTTTAGGCCTTCCCAAGCTATCGGAAGTGTGTGCGCGGCAGGAGAGACAAATCCATGTTTTCGCGCATTTTTTGCGATTTCAAGGTCGAAAAACACATAGGCCCCAAAATGAAAGAAACGGCTGGCGCGCCAAAACTATGGCTTCAAACTTGATGAAAACAGTCTTTCCCATAATAACTCACGGGCTGCTTGTGTTTTTTAGGCCTTTGCAAGCTATCGGAAGTGTGTGCGCGGCAGGAGAGACAAATCCATGTTTTCGCGCCTTTTTTGCGATTTCAAGGTCGAAAAACACATAGGCCCCAAAATGAAAGAAACGGCTGCCGCGCCAAAACGATGGCTTCAAACTTGATGAAAACAGTCTCTCCCATAATAACTCACGGGCTGCTTGTGTTTTTTAGGCCTTTGCAAGCTATCGGAAGTGTGTGCGCGGCAGGAGAGACAAATCCATGTTTTCGCGCCTTTTTTGCGATTTCAAGGTCAAAAAACACATAGGCCCCAAAATGAAAGAAACGGCTGCCGCGCCAAAACTATGGCTTCAATCTTGATGAAAACAGTCTCTCCCATAATAACTCACGGGCTGCTTGTGTTTTTTAGGCCTTTGCAAGCTATCGGAAGTGTGTGCGCGGCAGGACAGACAAATCCATGTTTTCGCGCCTTTTTTGCGATTTCAAGGTCGAAAAACACATAGGCCCCAAAATGAAAGAAACGGCTGGCGCGCCAAAACTATGGCTTCAAACTTGATGAAAACAGTCTCTCCCATATTAACTCACGGGCTGATTGTGTTTTTTAGGCCTTCGCAAGCTATCGGAAGTGTGTGCTCAGCAGGAGAGACAAATCTATGTTTTCGCGCCTGTTTTGCCATTTCCAGGTCGAAAAACACACAGAACCCAAAAATAAAGAAACGGCTGTCCAGCCAAAACTGAGGCTTCAAACTTGATGAAAACAGTCTCTCCCACAATAACTCAAGGGCCGCTTGTGTTTTTTAGGCCTTCGCAAGCTATCGGAAGTGTGTGCGCGGCAGGAGAGACAAATCCATGTTTTCGCGCATTTTTTGCGATTTCAAGGTCGAAAAACACATAGGCCCCAAAATGAAAGAAACGGCTGCCGCGCCAAAACTATGGCTTCAAACTTGATGAAAACAGTCTCTCCCATAATAACTCACGGGCTGCTTGTGTTTTTTAGGCCTTTGCAAGCTATTGGAAGTGTATACGCGGCAGGAGAGACAAATCCATGTTTTCGCGCCTTTTTTGCGATTTCAAGGTCGAAAAACACATAGGCCCCAAAATGAAAGAAACGGCTGCCGCGCCAAAACTATGGCTTCAATCTTGATGAAAACAGTCTCTCCCATAATAACTCACGGGCTGCTTGTGTTTTTTAGGCCTTTGCAAGCTATCGGAAGTGTGTGCGCGGCAGGAGAGACAAATCCATGTTTTCGCGCCTTTTTTGCGATTTCAAGGTCGAAAAACACATAGGCCCCAAAATGAAAGAAACGGCTGGGGCGCCAAAACTATGGCTTGAAACTTGATGAAAACAGTCTCTCCCATAATAACTCAAGGGCTGCTTGTGTTTTTTAGGCCTTTGCAAGCTATCGGAAGTTGTGCGCGGCAGGAGAGACAAATCCATGTTTTCGCGCCTTTTTTGCGATTTCAAGGTCGAAAAACACATAGGCCCCAAAATGAAAGAAACGGCTGGCGCGCCAAAACTATGGCTTCAAACTTGATGAAAACAGTCTTTCCCATAATAACTCACGGGCTGCTTGTGTTTTTTAGGCCTTTGCAAGCTATCGGAAGTGTGTGCGCGGCAGGAGAGACAAATCCATGTTTTCGCGACTTTTTTGCGATTTCAAGGTCGAAAAACACATAGGCCCCAAAATGAAAGAAACGGCTGCCGCGCCAAAACTATGGCTTCAAACTTGATGAAAACAGTCTCTCCCATAATAACTCACGGGCTGCTTGTGTTTTTTAGGCCTTTGCAAGCTATCGGAAGTGTGTGCGCGGCAGGAGAGACAAATCCATGTTTTCGCGCCTTTTTTGCGATTTCAAGGTCGAAAAACACATAGGCCCCAAAATGAAAGAAACGGCTGGCGCGCCAAAACTATGGCTTCAAACTTGATGAAAACAGTCTCTCCCATAATAACTCACGGGCTGCTTGTGTTTTTTAGGCCTTCGCAAGCTATCGGAAGTGTGTGCGCGGCAGGAGAGACAAATCCATGTTTTCACGCATTTTTTGCGATTTCAAGGTCGAAAAACACATAGGCCCCAAAATGAAAGAAACGGCTGCCGCGCCAAAACTATGGCTTCAAACTTGATGAAAACAGTCTCTCCCATAATAACTCACGGGCTGCTTGTGTTTTTTAGGCCTTTGCAAGCTATCGGAAGTGTGTGCGCGGCAGGAGAGACAAATCCATGTTTTCGCGCCTTTTTTGCGATTTCAAGGTCGAAAAACACATAGGCCCCAAAATGAAAGAAACGGCTGGCGCGCCAAAACTATGGCTTCAAACTTGATGAAAACAGTCTCTCCCATATTAACTCACGGGCTGATTGTGTTTTTTAGGCCTTCGCAAGCTATCGGAAGTGTGTGCGCAGCAGGAGAGACAAATCTATGTTTTCGCGCCTGTTTTGCCATTTCCAGGTCGAAAAACACACAGAACCCAAAAATAAAGAAACGGCTGTCCAGCCAAAACTGAGGCTTCAAACTTGATGAAAACAGTCTCTCCCACAATAACTCAAGGGCCGCTTGTGTTTTTTAGGCCTTCGCAAGCTATCGGAAGTGTGTGCGCGGCAGGAGAGACAAATCCATGTTTTCGCGCATTTTTTGCGATTTCAAGGTCGAAAAACACATAGGCCCCAAAATGAAAGAAACGGCTGCCGCGCCAAAACTATGGCTTCAATCTTGATGAAAACAGTCTCTCCCATAATAACTCACGGGCTGCTTGTGGTTATTAGGCATTTGCAAGCTCTCCGAAGTGTGTGCGCAGCAGGAGAGACAAATCCATGTTTTTATGCCTTCTTTGGCATTTTCAGGTGGAGAAAAACACAATCCCGAAAGAGAAAGAAAAGGCTGCCGCGCCAACACTGAGGCTTCAAACTTGATGAAAACAGTGTCTCCCATAATGGTGTAGGGGCTGCTTGTGGTTATTAGGCATTTGCAAGCTCTCCGAAGTGTGTGCGCAGCAGGAAAAACAAATCCATGTTTTTATGCCTTCTTTGGCATTTTCAGGTGGAGAAAAACACAATCCCGAAAGAGAAAGAAAAGGCTGCCGCGCCAACACTGAGGCTTCAAACTTGATGAAAACAGTGTCTCCCATAATGGTGTAAGGGCTGCTTGTGGTTATTAGGCATTTGCAAGCTCTCCGAAGTGTGTGCGCAGCAGGAAAGACAAATCCATGTTTTTATGCCTTCTTTGGAATTTTCAGGTGGAGAAAAACACAATCCCGAAAGAGAAAGAAAAGGCTGCCGCGCCAACACTGAGGCTTCAAACTTGATGAAAACAGTGTCTCCCATAATGGTGTAGGGGCTGCTTGTGGTTATTAGGCATTTGCAAGCTCTCCGAAGTGTGTGCGCAGCAGGAGAGACAAATCCATGTTTTTATGCCTTCTTTGGCATTTTCAGGTGGAGAAAAACACAATCCCGAAAGAGAAAGAAAAGGCTGCCGCGCCAACACTGAGGCTTCAAACTTCATGAAAACAGTGTCTCCCATAATGGTGTAGGGGCTGCTTGTGGTTATTAGGCATTTGCAAGCTCTCCGAAGTGTGTGCGCAGCAGGAGAGACAAATCCATGTTTTTATGCCTTCTTTGGCATTTTCAGGTGGAGAAAAACACAATCCCGAAAGAGAAAGAAAAGGCTGCCGCGCCAACACTGAGGCTTCAAACTTGATGAAAACAGTGTCTCCCATAATGGTGTAGGGTCTGCTTGTGGTTATTAGGCATTTGCAAGCTGTCCGAAGTGTGTGCGCAGCAGGAGAGACAAATCCATGTTTTTATGCCTTCTTTGGCATTTTCAGGTGGAGAAAAACACAATCCCGAAAGAGAAAGAAAAGGCTGCCGCGCCAACACTGAGGCTTCAAACTTGATGAAAACAGTGTCTCCCATAATGGTGTAGGGGCTGCTTGTGGTTATTAGGCATTTGCAAGCTCTCCGAAGTGTGTGCGCGGCAGGAGAGACAAATCCATGTTTTCGCGCCTTTTTTACGATTTCAAGGTCGAAAAACACATAGGCCCCAAAATGAAAGAAACGGCTGCCGCGCCAAAACTATGGCTTCAAACTTGATGAAAACAGTCTCTCCCATAATAACTCACGGGCTGCTTGTGTTTTTTCGGCCTTTGCACGCTATCGGAAGTGTGTGCGCGGCAGGAGAGACAAATCCATGTTTTCGCGCCTTTTTTGCCATTTCCAGGTCGAAAAACACAAAGGCCCCAAAAATAAAGAAACGGCTGTCCAGCCAAAACTGAGGCTTCAAACTTGATGAAAACAGTCTCTCAGACAATAACTCAAGGGCTGCTTGTGTTTTTTAGGCCTTCGCAAGCTATCGGAAGTGTGTGCGCGGCAGGAGAGACAAATCCATGTTTTCGCGCATTTTTTGCGATTTCAAGGTCGAAAAACACATAGGCCCCAAAATGAAAGAAACGGCTGCCGCGCCAAAACTATGGCTTCAAACTTGATGAAAACAGTCTCTCCCATATTAACTCACGGGCTGATTGTGTTTTTTAGGCCTTCGCAAGCTATCGGAAGTGTGTGCGCAGCAGGAGAGACAAATCTATGTTTTCGCGCCTTTTTTGCCATTTCCAGGTCGAAAAACACACAGAACCCAAAAATAAAGAAACGGCTGTCCAGCCAAAACTGAGGCTTCAAACTTGATGAAAACAGTCTCTCCCACAATAACTCACGGGCTGCTTGTGTTTTTTAGGCCTTTGCAAGCTATCGGAAGTGTGTGCGCGGCAGGAGAGACAAATCCATGTTTTCGCGCCTTTTTTGCGATTTCAAGGTCGAAAAACACATAGGCCCCAAAATGAAAGAAACGGCTGCCGCGCCAAAACTATGGCTTCAATCTTGATGAAAACAGTCTCTCCCATAATAACTCACGGGCTGCTTGTGTTTTTTAGGCCTTTGCAAGCTATCGGAAGTGTGTGCGCGGCAGGAGAGACAAATCCATGTTTTCGCGCCTTTTTTGCGATTTCAAGGTCGAAAAACACATAGGCCCCAAAATGAAAGAAACGGCTGGGGCGCCAAAACTATGGCTTGAAACTTGATGAAAACAGTCTCTCCCATAATAACTCAAGGGCTGCTTGTGTTTTTTAGGCCTTTGCAAGCTATCGGAAGTTGTGCGCGGCAGGAGAGACAAATCCATGTTTTCGCGCCTTTTTTGCGATTTCAAGGTCGAAAAACACATAGGCCCCAAAATGAAAGAAACGGCTGGCGCGCCAAAACTATGGCTTCAAACTTGATGAAAACAGTCTTTCCCATAATAACTCACGGGCTGCTTGTGTTTTTTAGGCCTTTGCAAGCTATCGGAAGTGTGTGCGCGGCAGGAGAGACAAATCCATGTTTTCGCGCCTTTTTTGCGATTTCAAGGTCGAAAAACACATAGGCCCCAAAATGAAAGAAACGGCTGCCGCGCCAAAACTATGGCTTCAAACTTGATGAAAACAGTCTTTCCCATAATAACTCACGGGCTGCTTGTGTTTTTTAGGCCTTTGCAAGCTATCGGAAGTGTGTGCGCGGCAGGAGAGACAAATCTATGTTTTCGCGCCTTTTTTGCCATTTCCAGGTCGAAAAACACACAGAACCCAAAAATAAAGAAACGGCTGTCCAGCCAAAACTGAGGCTTCAAACTTGATGAAAACAGTCTCTCCCACAATAACTCAAGGGCCGCTTGTGTTTTTTAGGCCTTTGCAAGCTATCGGAAATGTGTGCGCGGCAGGAGAGACAAATCCATGTTTTCGCCCCTTTTTTGCGATTTCAAGGTCGAAAAACACATAGGCCCCAAAATGAAAGAAACGGGTGGCGCACCAAAACTATGGCTTCAAACTTGATGAAAACAGTCTCTCCCATAATAACTCACGGCCTGCTTGTGTTTTTTAGGCCTTTGCAAGCTATCGGAAGTGTGTGCGCGGCAGGAGAGACAAATCCATGTTTTCGCGCCTTTTTTGCGATTTCAAGGTCGAAAAACACATAGGCCCCAAAATGAAAGAAACGGCTGCCGCGCCAAAACTATGGCTTCAAACTTGATGAAAACAGTCTCTCCCATATTAACTCACGGGCTGATTGTGTTTTTTAGGCCTTCGCAAGCTATCGGAAGTGTGTGCACAGCAGGAGACACAAATCTATGTTTTCGCGCCTGTTTTGCCATTTCCAGGTCGAAAAACACACAGACCCCAAAAATAAAGAAACGGCTGTCCAGCCAAAACTGAGGCTTCAAACTTGATGAAAACAGTCTCTCCCACAATAACTCAAGGGCCGCTTGTGTTTTTTAGGCCTTTGCAAGCTATCGGAAGTGTGTGCGCGGCAGGAGAGACAAATCCATGTTTTCGCGCCTTTTTTGCGATTTCAAGGTCGAAAAACACATAGGCCCCAAAATGAAAGAAACGGCTGCCGCGCCAAAACTATGGCTTCAAACTTGATGAAAACAGTCTCTCCCATAATAACTCACGGGCTGCTTGTGTTTTTTAGGCCTTTGCAAGCTATCGGAAATGTGTGCGCGGCAGGAGAGACAAATCCATGTTTTCGCCCCTTTTTTGCGATTTCAAGGTCGAAAAACACATAGGCCCCAAAATGAAAGAAACGGGTGGCGCACCAAAACTATGGCTTCAAACTTGATGAAAACAGTCTCTCCCATAATAACTCACGGCCTGCTTGTGTTTTTTAGGCCTTTGCAAGCTATCGGAAGTGTGTGCGCGGCAGGAGAGACAAATCCATGTTTTCGCCCCTTTTTTGCGATTTCAAGGTCGAAATACACATAGGCCCCAAAATGAAAGAAACGGCTGGCGCGCCAAAACTATGGCTTCAAACTTGATGAAAACAGTCTCTCCCATAATAACTCACGGGCTGCTTGTGTTTTTTAGGCCTTTGCAAGTTATCGGAAGTGTGTGCGCGGCAGGAGAGACAAATCAATGTTTTTGCGCCTTTTTTGCCATTTCCAGGTCGAAAAACACATAGAACCCAAAAATAAAGAAACGGCTGTCCAGCCAAAACTGAGGCTTCAAACTTGATGAAAACAGTCTCTCCCACAATAACTCAAGGGCCGCTTGTGTTTTTTAGGCCTTCGCAAGCTATCAGAAGTGTGTGCGCGGCAGGAGAGACAAATCCATGTTTTCGCGCCTTTTTTGCGATTTCAAGGTCGAAAAACACATAGGCCCCAAAATGAAAGAAACGGCTGGCGCGCCAAAACTATGGCTTCAAACTTGATGAAAACAGTCTCTCCCATAATAACTCACGGGCTGCTTGTGTTTTTTAGGCCTTTGCACGCTATCGGAAGTGTGTGCGCGGCAGGAGAGACAAATCCATGTTTTCGCGCCTTTTTTGCCATTTCCAGGTCGAAAAACACAAAGGCCCCAAAATGAAAGAAACGGCTGCCGCGCCAAAACTATGGCTTCAAACTTGATGAAAACAGTCTCTCCCATAATAACTCACGGGCTGCTTGTGTTTTTTAGGCCTTTGCAAGCTATCGGAAGTGTGTGCGCGGCAGGAGAGACAAATCCATGTTTTCGCGCCTTTTTTGCGATTTCAAGGTCGAAAAACACATAGGCCCCAAAATGAAAGAAACGGCTGGCGCGCCAAAACTGTGGCTTCAAACTTGATGAAAACAGTCTCTCCCATAATAACTCACGGGCTGCTTGTGTTTTTTAGGCCTTTGCAAGCTATCGGAAGTGTGTGCGCGGCAGGAGAGACAAATCCATGTTTTCGCGCCTTTTTTGCGATTTCAAGGTCGAAAAACACATAGGCCCCAAAATGAAAGAAACGGCTGCCGCGCCAAAACTATGGCTTCAATCTTGATGAAAACAGTCTCTCCCATAATAACTCACGGGCTGCTTGTGTTTTTTAGGCCTTTGCAAGCTATCGGAAGTGTGTGCGCGGCAGGAGAGACAAATCCATGTTTTCGCGCCTTTTTTGCGATTTCAAGGTCGAAAAACACATAGGCCCCAAAATGAAAGAAACGGCTGGGGCGCCAAAACTATGGCTTGAAACTTGATGAAAACAGTCTCTCCCATAATAACTCAAGGGCTGCTTGTGTTTTTTAGGCCTTTGCAAGCTATCGGAAGTTGTGCGCGGCAGGAGAGACATATCCATGTTTTCGCGCCTTTTTTGCGATTTCAAGGTCGAAAAACACATAGGCCCCAAAATGAAAGAAACGGCTGGCGCGCCAAAACTATGGCTTCAAACTTGATGAAAACAGTCTTTCCCATAATAACTCACGGGCTGCTTGTGTTTTTTAGGCCTTTGCAAGCTATCGGAAGTGTGTGCGCGGCAGGAGAGACAAATCCATGTTTTCGCGCCTTTTTTGCGATTTCAAGGTCGAAAAACACATAGGCCCCAAAATGAAAGAAACGGCTGCCGCGCCAAAACTATGGCTTCAAACTTGATGAAAACAGTCTTTCCCATAATAACTCACGGGCTGCTTGTGTTTTTTAGGCCTTTGCAAGCTATCGGAAGTGTGTGCGCGGCAGGAGAGACAAATCTATGTTTTCGCGCCTTTTTTGCCATTTCCAGGTCGAAAAACACACAGAACCCAAAAATAAAGAAACGGCTGTCCAGCCAAAACTGAGGCTTCAAACTTGATGAAAACAGTCTCTCCCACAATAACTCAAGGGCCGCTTGTGTTTTTTAGGCCTTCGCAAGCTATCGGAAGTGTGTGCGCGGCAGGAGAGACAAATCCATGTTTTTGCACCTTATTTGCGATTTCAAGGTCGAAAAACACATAGGCCCCAAAATGAAAGAAACGGCTGCCGCGCCAAAACTATGGCTTCAAACTTGATGAAAACAGTCTCTCCCATAATAACTCACGGGCTGCTTGTGTTTTTTAGGCCTTTGCAAGCTATCGGAAGTGTGTGCGCGGCAGGAGAGACAAATCCATGTTTTCGCGCATTTTTTGCGATTTCAAGGTCGAAAAACACATAGGCCCCAAAATGAAAGAAACGGCTGGCGCGCCAAAACTATGGCTTCAAACTTGATGAAAACAGTCTCTCCCATAATAACTCACGGGCTGCTTGTGTTTTTTAGGCCTTTGCAAGCTATCGGAAGTGTGTGCGCGGCAGGAGAGACAAATCCATGTTTTCGCGCCTTTTTTGCGATTTCAAGGTCGAAAAACACATAGGCCCCAAAATGAAAGAAACGGCTGCCGCGCCAAAACTATGGCTTCAAACTTGATGAAAACAGTCTCTCCCATATTAACTCACGGGCTGATTGTGTTTTTTAGGCCTTCGCAAGCTATCGGAAGTGTGTGCACAGCAGGAGACACAAATCTATGTTTTCGCGCCTGTTTTGCCATTTCCAGGTCGAAAAACACACAGACCCCAAAAATAAAGAAACGGCTGTCCAGCCAAAACTGAGGCTTCAAACTTGATGAAAACAGTCTCTCCCACAATAACTCAAGGGCCGCTTGTGTTTTTTAGGCCTTTGCAAGCTATCGGAAGTGTGTGCGCGGCAGGAGAGACAAATCAATGTTTTCGCGCCTTTTTTGCGATTTCAAGGTCGAAAAACACATAGGCCCCAAAATGAAAGAAACTGCTGGCGCGCCAAAACTATGGCTTCAAACTTGATGAAAACAGTCTCTCCCATAATAACTCACGGGCTGCTTGTGTTTTTTAGGCCTTTGCAAGCTATCGGAAGTGTGTGCGCGGCAGGAGAGACAAATCCATGTTTTCGCGCCTTTTTTGCGATTTCAAGGTCGAAAAACACATAGGCCCCAAAATGAAAGAAACGGCTGCCGCGCCAAAACTATGGCTTCAAACTTGATGAAAACAGTCTCTCCCATAATAACTCACGGGCTGCTTGTGTTTTTTAGGCCTTTGCAAGCTATCGGAAATGTGTGCGCGGCAGGAGAGACAAATCCATGTTTTCGCCCCTTTTTTGCGATTTCAAGGTCGAAAAACACATAGGCCCCAAAATGAAAGAAACGGGTGGCGCACCAAAACTATGGCTTCAAACTTGATGAAAACAGTCTCTCCCATAATAACTCACGGCCTGCTTGTGTTTTTTAGGCCTTTGCAAGCTATCGGAAGTGTGTGCGCGGCAGGAGAGACAAATCCATGTTTTCGCCCCTTTTTTGCGATTTCAAGGTCGAAATACACATAGGCCCCAAAATGAAAGAAACGGCTGGCGCGCCAAAACTATGGCTTCAAACTTGATGAAAACAGTCTCTCCCATAATAACTCACGGGCTGCTTGTGTTTTTTAGGCCTTTGCAAGTTATCGGAAGTGTGTGCGCGGCAGGAGAGACAAATCAATGTTTTTGCGCCTTTTTTGCCATTTCCAGGTCGAAAAACACATAGAACCCAAAAATAAAGAAACGGCTGTCCAGCCAAAACTGAGGCTTCAAACTTGATGAAAACAGTCTCTCCCACAATAACTCAAGGGCCGCTTGTGTTTTTTAGGCCTTCGCAAGCTATCGGAAGTGTGTGCGCGGCAGGAGAGACAAATCCATGTTTTCGTGCATTTTTTGCGATTTCAAGGTCGAAAAACACATAGGCCCCAAAATGAAAGAAACGGCTGCCGCGCCAAAACTATGGCTTCAATCTTGATGAAAACAGTCTCTCCCATAATAACTCACGGGCTGCTTGTGTTTTTTAGGCCTTTGCAAGCTATCGGAAGTGTGTGCGCGGCAGGAGAGACAAATCCATGTTTTCTCGCCTTTTTTGCGATTTCAAGGTCGAAAAACACATAGGCCCCAAAATCAAAGAAACGGCTGCCGCGCCAAAACTATGGCTTCAAACTTGATGAAAACAGTCTCTCCCATAATAACTCACGGGCTGCTTGTGTTTTTTAGGCCTTTGCAAGCTATCGGAAGTGTGTGCGCGGCAGGAGAGACAAATCCATGTTTTCGCGCATTTTTTGCGATTTCAAGGTCGAAAAACACATAGGCCCCAAAATGAAAGAAACGGCTGCCGCGCCAAAACTATGGCTTCAAACTTGATGAAAACAGTCTCTCCCATAATAACTCACGGGCTGCTTGTGTTTTTTAGGCCTTTGCAAGCTATCGGAAGTGTGTGCGCGGCAGGAGAGACAAATCCATGTTTTCGCGCATTTTTTGCGATTTCAAGGTCGAAAAACACATAGGCCCCAAAATGAAAGAAACGGCTGCCGCGCCAAAACTATGGCTTCAAACTTGATGAAAACAGTCTCTCCCATAATAACTCACGGGCTGCTTGTGTTTTTTAGGCCTTTGCAAGCTATTGGAAGTGTGTGCGCGGCAGGAGAGACAAATCCATGTTTTCGCGCCTTTTTTGCGATTTCAAGGTCGAAAAACACATAGGCCCCAAAATGAAAGAAACGGCTGCCGCGCCAAAACTATTGCTTCAAACTTGATGAAAACAGTCTCTCCCATAATAACTCACGGGCTGCTTGTGTTTTTTAGGCCTTTGCAAGCTATCGGAAATGTGTGCGCGGCAGGAGAGACAAATCCATGTTTTCGCGCCTTTTTTGCGATTTCTAGGTCGAAAAACACATAGGCCCCAAAATGAAAGAAACGGGTGGCGCACCAAAACTATGGCTTCAAACTTGATGAAAACGGTCTCTCCCATAATAACTCACGGCCTGCTTGTGTTTTTTAGGCCTTTGCAAGCTATCGGAAGTGTGTGCGCGGCAGGAGAGACAAATCCATGTTTTCGCCCCTTTTTTGCGATTTCAAGGTCGAAAAACACATAGGCCCCAAAATGAAAGAAACGGCTGCCGCGCCAAAACTATGGCTTCAAACTTGATGAAAACAGTCTCTCCCATATTAACTCACGGGCTGATTGTGTTTTTTAGGCCTTCGCAAGCTATCGGAAGTGTGTGCGCGGCAGGAGAGACAAATCCATGTTTTCGTGCATTTTTTGCGATTTCAAGGTCGAAAAACACATAGGCCCCAAAATGAAAGAAACGGCTGCCGCGCCAAAACTATGGCTTCAAACTTGATGAAAACAGTCTCTCCCATAATAACTCACGGGCTGCTTGTGTTTTTTAGGCCTTTGCAAGCTATCGGAAGTGTGTGCGCGGCAGGAGAGACAAATCCATGTTTTCGCGCATTTTTTGCGATTTCAAGGTCGAAAAACACATAGGCCCCAAAATGAAAGAAACGGCTGCCGCGCCAAAACTATGGCTTCAATCTTGATGAAAACAGTCTCTCCCATAATAACTCAAGGGCTGCTTGTGTTTTTTAGGCCTTTGCAAGCTATCGGAAGTTGTGCGCGGCAGGAGAGACAAATCCATGTTTTCGCGCCTTTTTTGCGATTTCAAGGTCGAAAAACACATAGGCCCCAAAATGAAAGAAACGGCTGCCGCGCCAAAACTATGGCTTCAAACTTGATGAAAACAGTCTCTCCCATAATAACTCACGGGCTGCTTGTGTTTTTTAGGCCTTTGCAAGCTATCGGAAATGTGTGCGCGGCAGGAGAGACAAATCCATGTTTTCGCGCCTTTTTTGCGATTTCTAGGTCGAAAAACACATAGGCCCCAAAATGAAAGAAACGGCTGCCGCGCCAAAACTATGGCTTCAAACTTGATGAAAACAGTCTCTCCCATATTAACTCACGGGCTGATTGTGTTTTTTAGGCCTTCGCAAGCTATCGGAAGTGTGTGCGCGGCAGGAGAGACAAATCCATGTTTTCGTGCATTTTTTGCGATTTCAAGGTCGAAAAACACATAGGCCCCAAAATGAAAGAAACGGCTGCCGCGCCAAAACTATGGCTTCAAACTTGATGAAAACAGTCTCTCCCATAATAACTCACGGGCTGCTTGTGTTTTTTAGGCCTTTGCAAGCTATCGGAAGTGTGTGCGCGGCAGGAGAGACAAATCCATGTTTTCGCGCATTTTTTGCGATTTCAAGGTCGAAAAACACATAGGCCCCAAAATGAAAGAAACGGCTGCCGCGCCAAAACTATGGCTTCAATCTTGATGAAAACAGTCTCTCCCATAATAACTCAAGGGCTGCTTGTGTTTTTTAGGCCTTTGCAAGCTATCGGAAGTTGTGCGCGGCAGGAGAGACAAATCCATGTTTTCGCGCCTTTTTTGCGATTTCAAGGTCGAAAAACACATAGGCCCCAAAATGAAAGAAACGGCTGCCGCGCCAAAACTATGGCTTCAAACTTGATGAAAACAGTCTCTCCCATAATAACTCACGGGCTGCTTGTGTTTTTTAGGCCTTTGCAAGCTATCGGAAGTGTGTGCGCGGCAGGAGAGACAAATCCATGTTTTCGCGCCTTTTTTGCGATTTCAAGGTCGAAAAACACATAGGCCCCATAATGAAAGAAACGGCTGGCGCGCCAAAACTATGACTTCAAACTTGATGAAAACAGTCTCTCCCATATTAACTCACGGGCTGATTGTGTTTTTTAGGCCTTCGCAAGCTATCGGAAGTGTGTGCGCAGCAGGAGAGACAAATCTATGTTTTCGCGCCTGTTTTGCCATTTCCAGGTCGAAAAACACACAGACCCCAAAAATAAAGAAACGGCTGTCCAGCCAAAACTGAGGCTTCAAACTTGATGAAAACAGTCTCTCCCACAATAACTCAAGTGACGCTTGTGTTTTTTAGGCCTTCGCAAGCTATCGGAAGTGTGTGCGCGGCAGGAGAGACAAATCCATGTTTTCGCGCATTTTTTGCGATTTCAAGGTCGAAAAACACATAGGCCCCAAAATGAAAGAAACGGCTGCCGCGCCAAAACTATGGCTTCAAACTTGATGAAAACAGTCTCTCCCATATTAACTCACGGGCTGATTGTGTTTTTTAGGCCTTCGCAAGCTATCGGAAGTGTGTGCGCAGCAGGAGAGACAAATCTATGTTTTCGCGCCTTTTTTGCCATTTCCAGGTCGAAAAACACACAGACCCCAAAAATAAAGAAACGGCTGTCCAGCCAAAACTGAGGCTTCAAACTTGATGAAAACAGTCTCTCCCAAAATAACTCAAGGGCCGCTTGTGTTTTTTAGGCCTTCGCAAGCTATCGGAAGTGTGTGCGCGGCAGGAGATACAAATCCATGTTTTCGCGCCTTTTTTGCGATTTCAAGGTCGAAAAACACATAGGCCCCAAAATGAAAGAAACGGCTGCCGCGCCAAAACTATGGCTTCAAACTTGATGAAAACAGTCTCTCCCATATTAACTCACGGGCTGATTGTGTTTTTTAGGCCTTCGCAAGCTATCGGAAGTGTGTGCGCAGCAGGAGAGACAAATCTATGTTTTCGCGCCTTTTTTGCCATTTCCAGGTCGAAAAACACACAGACCCCAAAAATAAAGAAACGGCTGTCCAGCCAAAACTGAGGCTTCAAACTTGATGAAAACAGTCTCTCCCAAAATAACTCAAGGGCCGCTTGTGTTTTTTAGGCCTTCGCAAGCTATCGGAAGTGTGTGCGCGGCAGTAGAGACAAATCCATGTTTTCGCGCCTTTTTTGCGATTTCAAGGTCGAAAAACACATAGGCCCCAAAATGAAAGAAACGGCTGGGGCGCCAAAACTATGGCTTGAAACTTGATGAAAACAGTCTCTCCCATAATAACTCACGGGCTGCTTGTGTTTTTTAGGCCTTTGCAAGCTATCGGAAGTTGTGCGCGGCAGGAGAGACAAATCCATGTTTTCGCGCCTTTTTTGCGTTTTCAAGGTCGAAAAACACATAGGCCCCAAAATGAAAGAAACGGCTGGCGCGCCAAAACTATGGCTTCAAACCTGATGAAAACAGTCTTTCCCATAATAACTCACGGGCTGCTTGTGTTTTTTAGGCCTTTGCAAGCTATCGGAAGTGTGTGCGCGGCAGGAGAGACAAATCCATGTTTTCGCGCCTTTTTTGCGATTTCAAGGTCGAAAAACACATAGGCCCCAAAATGAAAGAAACGGCTGGCGCGCCAAAACTATGGCTTCAAACTTGATGAAAACAGTCTCTCCCATATTAACTCACGGGCTGATTGTGTTTTTTAGGCCTTCGCAAGCTATCGGAAGTGTGTGCGCGGCAGGAGAGACAAATCCATGTTTTCGCGCATTTTTTGCGATTTCAAGGTCGAAAAACACATAGGCCCCAAAATGAAAGAAACGGCTGCCGGCCCAAAACTATGGCTTCAAACTTGATGAAAACAGTCTCTCCCATAATAACTCACGGGCTGCTTGTGTTTTTTAGGCCTTTGCAAGCTATCGGAAGTGTGTGCGCGGCAGGAGATACAAATCCATGTTTTCGCGCCTTTTTTGCGATTTCAAGGTCGAAAAACACATAGGCCCCAAAATGAAAGAAACGGCTGGGGCGCCAAAACTATGGCTTGAAACTTGATGAAAACAGTCTCTCCCATAATAACTCACGGGCTGCTTGTGTTTTTTAGGCCTTTGCAAGCTATCGGAAGTTGTGCGCGGCAGGAGAGACAAATCCATGTTTTCGCGCCTTTTTTGCGATTTCAAGGTCGAAAAACACATAGGCCCCAAAATGAAAGAAACGGCTGGCGCGCCAAAACTATGGCTTCAAACCTGATGAAAACAGTCTTTCCCATAATAACTCACGGGCTGCTTGTGTTTTTTAGGCCTTTGCAAGCTATCGGAAGTGTGTGCGCGGCAGGAGAGACAAATCCATGTTTTCGCGCCTTTTTTGCGATTTCAAGGTCGAAAAACACATAGGCCCCAAAATGAAAGAAACGGCTGGCGCGCCAAAACTATGGCTTCAAACTTGATGAAAACAGTCTCTCCCATATTAACTCACGGGCTGATTGTGTTTTTTAGGCCTTCGCAAGCTATCGGAAGTGTGTGCGCAGCAGGAGAGACAAATCTATGTTTTCGCGCCTTTTTTGCCATTTCCAGGTCGAAAAACACACAGACCCCAAAAATAAAGAAACGGCTGTCCAGCCAAAACTGAGGCTTCAAACTTGATGAAAACAGTCTCTCCCAAAATAACTCAAGGGCCGCTTGTGTTTTTTAGGCCTTCGCAAGCTATCGGAAGTGTGTGCGCGGCAGTAGAGACAAATCCATGTTTTCGCGCCTTTTTTGCGATTTCAAGGTCGAAAAACACATAGGCCCCAAAATGAAAGAAACGGCTGGGGCGCCAAAACTATGGCTTGAAACTTGATGAAAACAGTCTCTCCCATAATAACTCACGGGCTGCTTGTGTTTTTTAGGCCTTTGCAAGCTATCGGAAGTTGTGCGCGGCAGGAGAGACAAATCCATGTTTTCGCGCCTTTTTTGCGATTTCAAGGTCGAAAAACACATAGGCCCCAAAATGAAAGAAACGGCTGGCGCGCCAAAACTATGGCTTCAAACCTGATGAAAACAGTCTTTCCCATAATAACTCACGGGCTGCTTGTGTTTTTTAGGCCTTTGCAAGCTATCGGAAGTGTGTGCGCGGCAGGAGAGACAAATCCATGTTTTCGCGCCTTTTTTGCGATTTCAAGGTCGAAAAACACATAGGCCCCAAAATGAAAGAAACGGCTGGCGCGCCAAAACTATGGCTTCAAACTTGATGAAAACAGTCTCTCCCATATTAACTCACGGGCTGATTGTGTTTTTTAGGCCTTCGCAAGCTATCGGAAGTGTGTGCGCGGCAGGAGAGACAAATCCATGTTTTCGCGCATTTTTTGCGATTTCAAGGTCGAAAAACACATAGGCCCCAAAATGAAAGAAACGGCTGCCGGCCCAAAACTATGGCTTCAAACTTGATGAAAACAGTCTCTCCCATAATAACTCACGGGCTGCTTGTGTTTTTTAGGCCTTTGCAAGCTATCGGAAGTGTGTGCGCGGCAGGAGATACAAATCCATGTTTTCGCGCCTTTTTTGCGATTTCAAGGTCGAAAAACACATAGGCCCCAAAATGAAAGAAACGGCTGGGGCGCCAAAACTATGGCTTGAAACTTGATGAAAACAGTCTCTCCCATAATAACTCACGGGCTGCTTGTGTTTTTTAGGCCTTTGCAAGCTATCGGAAGTTGTGCGCGGCAGGAGAGACAAATCCATGTTTTCGCGCCTTTTTTGCGATTTCAAGGTCGAAAAACACATAGGCCCCAAAATGAAAGAAACGGCTGGCGCGCCAAAACTATGGCTTCAAACCTGATGAAAACAGTCTTTCCCATAATAACTCACGGGCTGCTTGTGTTTTTTAGGCCTTTGCAAGCTATCGGAAGTGTGTGCGCGGCAGGAGAGACAAATCCATGTTTTCGCGCCTTTTTTGCGATTTCAAGGTCGAAAAACACATAGGCCCCAAAATGAAAGAAACGGCTGGCGCGCCAAAACTATGGCTTCAAACTTGATGAAAACAGTCTCTCCCATATTAACTCACGGGCTGATTGTGTTTTTTAGGCCTTCGCAAGCTATCGGAAGTGTGTGCGCAGCAGGAGAGACAAATCTATGTTTTCGCGCCTGTTTTGCCATTTCCAGGTCGGAAAACACACAGACCCCAAAAATAAAGAAACGGCTGTCCAGCCAAAACTGAGGCTTCAAACTTGATGAAAACAGTCTCTCCCACAATAACTCAAGGGACGCTTGTGTTTTTTAGGCCTTCGCAAGCTATCGGAAGTGTGTGCGCGGCAGGAGAGACAAATCCATGTTTTCGCGCATTTTTTGCGATTTCAAGGTCGAAAAACACATAGGCCCCAAAATGAAAGAAACGGCTGCCGGCCCAAAACTATGGCTTCAAACTTGATGAAAACAGTCTCTCCCATAATAACTCACGGGCTGCTTGTGTTTTTTAGGCCTTTGCAAGCTATCGGAAGTGTGTGCGCGGCAGGAGATACAAATCCATGTTTTCGCGCCTTTTTTGCGATTTCAAGGTCGAAAAACACATAGGCCCCAAAATGAAAGAAACGGCTGCCGCGCCAAAACTATGGCTTCAAACTTGATGAAAACAGTCTCTCCCATATTAACTCACGGGCTGATTGTGTTTTTTAGGCCTTCGCAAGCTATCTGAAGTGTGTGCGCAGCAGGAGAGACAAATCTATGTTTTCGCGCCTTTTTTGCCATTTCCAGGTCGAAAAACACACAGACCCCAAAAATAAAGAAACGGCTGTCCAGCCAAAACTGAGGCTTCAAACTTGATGAAAACAGTCTCTCCCACAATAACTCAAGGGCCGCTTGTGTTTTTTAGGCCTTCGCAAGCTATCGGAAGTGTGTGCGCGGCAGGAGAGACAAATCCATGTTTTCGCGCATTTTTTGCGATTTCAAGGTCGAAAAACACATAGGCCCCAAAATGAAAGAAACGGCTGCCGCGCCAAAACTATGGCTTCAAACTTGATGAAAACAGTCTCTCCCACAATAACTCAAGGGCCGCTTGTGTTTTTTAGGCCTTTGCAAGCTATCGGAAGTGTGTGCGCGGCAGGAGAGACAAATCCATGTTTTCGCGCCTTTTTTGCGATTTCAAGGTCGAAAAACACATAGGCCCCAAAATGAAAGAAACGGCTGGGGCGCCAAAACTATGGCTTGAAACTTGATGAAAACAGTCTCTCCCATAATAACTCACGGGCTGCTTGTGTTTTTTAGGCCTTTGCAAGCTATCGGAAGTTGTGCGCGGCAGGAGAGACAAATCCATGTTTTCGCGCCTTTTTTGCGATTTCAAGGTCGAAAAACACATAGGCCCCAAAATGAAAGAAACGGCTGGCGCGCCAAAACTATGGCTTCAAACCTGATGAAAACAGTCTTTCCCATAATAACTCACGGGCTGCTTGTGTTTTTTAGGCCTTTGCAAGCTATCGGAAGTGTGTGCGCGGCAGGAGAGACAAATCCATGTTTTCGCGCCTTTTTTGCGATTTCAAGGTCGAAAAACACATAGGCCCCAAAATGAAAGAAACGGCTGGCGCGCCAAAACTATGGCTTCAAACTTGATGAAAACAGTCTCTCCCATATTAACTCACGGGCTGATTGTGTTTTTTAGGCCTTCGCAAGCTATCGGAAGTGTGTGCGCGGCAGGAGAGACAAATCCATGTTTTCGCGCATTTTTTGCGATTTCAAGGTCGAAAAACACATAGGCCCCAAAATGAAAGAAACGGCTGCCGGCCCAAAACTATGGCTTCAAACTTGATGAAAACAGTCTCTCCCATAATAACTCACGGGCTGCTTGTGTTTTTTAGGCCTTTGCAAGCTATCGGAAGTGTGTGCGCGGCAGGAGATACAAATCCATGTTTTCGCGCCTTTTTTGCGATTTCAAGGTCGAAAAACACATAGGCCCCAAAATGAAAGAAACGGCTGGGGCGCCAAAACTATGGCTTGAAACTTGATGAAAACAGTCTCTCCCATAATAACTCACGGGCTGCTTGTGTTTTTTAGGCCTTTGCAAGCTATCGGAAGTTGTGCGCGGCAGGAGAGACAAATCCATGTTTTCGCGCCTTTTTTGCGATTTCAAGGTCGAAAAACACATAGGCCCCAAAATGAAAGAAACGGCTGGCGCGCCAAAACTATGGCTTCAAACCTGATGAAAACAGTCTTTCCCATAATAACTCACGGGCTGCTTGTGTTTTTTAGGCCTTTGCAAGCTATCGGAAGTGTGTGCGCGGCAGGAGAGACAAATCCATGTTTTCGCGCCTTTTTTGCGATTTCAAGGTCGAAAAACACATAGGCCCCAAAATGAAAGAAACGGCTGGCGCGCCAAAACTATGGCTTCAAACTTGATGAAAACAGTCTCTCCCATATTAACTCACGGGCTGATTGTGTTTTTTAGGCCTTCGCAAGCTATCGGAAGTGTGTGCGCAGCAGGAGAGACAAATCTATGTTTTCGCGCCTGTTTTGCCATTTCCAGGTCGGAAAACACACAGACCCCAAAAATAAAGAAACGGCTGTCCAGCCAAAACTGAGGCTTCAAACTTGATGAAAACAGTCTGTCCCACAATAACTCAAGGGACGCTTGTGTTTTTTAGGCCTTCGCAAGCTATCGGAAGTGTGTGCGCGGCAGGAGAGACAAATCCATGTTTTCGCGCATTTTTTGCGATTTCAAGGTCGAAAAACACATAGGCCCCAAAATGAAAGAAACGGCTGCCGGCCCAAAACTATGGCTTCAAACTTGATGAAAACAGTCTCTCCCATAATAACTCACGGGCTGCTTGTGTTTTTTAGGCCTTTGCAAGCTATCGGAAGTGTGTGCGCGGCAGGAGATACAAATCCATGTTTTCGCGCCTTTTTTGCGATTTCAAGGTCGAAAAACACATAGGCCCCAAAATGAAAGAAACGGCTGCCGCGCCAAAACTATGGCTTCAAACTTGATGAAAACAGTCTCTCCCATATTAACTCACGGGCTGATTGTGTTTTTTAGGCCTTCGCAAGCTATCTGAAGTGTGTGCGCAGCAGGAGAGACAAATCTATGTTTTCGCGCCTTTTTTGCCATTTCCAGGTCGAAAAACACACAGACCCCAAAAATAAAGAAACGGCTGTCCAGCCAAAACTGAGGCTTCAAACTTGATGAAAACAGTCTCTCCCATATTAACTCACGGGCTGATTGTGTTTTTTAGGCCTTCGCAAGCTATCGGAAGTGTGTGCGCAGCAGGAGAGACAAATCTATGTTTTCGCGCCTGTTTTGCCATTTCCAGGTCGAAAAACACACAGACCCCAAAAATAAAGAAACGGCTGTCCAGCCAAAACTGAGGCTTCAAACTTGATGAAAACAGTCTCTCCCACAATAACTCAAGGGCCGCTTGTGTTTTTTAGGCCTTCGCAAGCTATCGGAAGTGTGTGCGCGGCAGGAGAGACAAATCCATGTTTTCGCGCATTTTTTGCGATTTCAAGGTCGAAAAACACATAGGCCCCAAAATGAAAGAAACGGCTGCCGCGCCAAAACTATGGCTTCAAACTTGATGAAAACAGTCTCTCCCACAATAACTCAAGGGCCGCTTGTGTTTTTTAGGCCTTTGCAAGCTATCGGAAGTGTGTGCGCGGCAGGAGAGACAAATCCATGTTTTCGCGCCTTTTTTGCGATTTCAAGGTCTAAAAACACATAGGCCCCAAAATGAAAGAAACGGCTGGCGCGACAAAACTATGGCTTCAAACTTGATGAAAACAGTCTCTCCCATAATAACTCACGGGCTGCTTGTGTTTTTTAGGCCTTTGCAAGCTATCGGAAGTGTGTGCGCGGCAGGAGAGACAAATCCATGTTTTCGCGCCTTTTTTGCGATTTCAAGGTCGAAAAACACATAGGCCCCAAAATGAAAGAAACGGCTGGCGCGCCAAAACTATGGCTTCAAACTTGATGAAAACAGTCTCTCCCATAATAACTCACGGACTGCTTGTGTTTTTTAGGCCTTTGCAAGCTATCGGAAGTGTGTGCGCGGCAGGAGAGACAAATCCATGTTTTCGCGCCTTTTTTGCGATTTCCAGGTCGAAAACACACAGACCCCAAAAATAAAGAAACGGCTGTCCAGCCAAAACTGAGGCTTCAAACTTGATGAAAACAGTCTCTCCCACAATAACTCAAGGGCCGCTTGTGTTTTTTAGGCCTTCGCAAGCTATCGGAAGTGTGTGCGCGGCAGGAGAAACAAATCCATGTTTTCGCGCATTTTTTGCGATTTCAAGGTCGAAAAACACATAGGCCCCAAAATGAAAGAAACGGCTGCCGCGCCAAAACTATGGCTTCAAACTTGATGAAAACAGTCTCTCCCATAATAACTCACAGGCTGCTTGTGTTTTTTAGGCCTTTGCAAGCTATCGGAAGTGTGTGCGCAGCAGGAGAGACAAATCTATGTTTTCGCGCCTGTTTTGCCATTTCCAGGTCGAAAAACACACAGACCCCAAAAATAAAGAAACGGCTGTCCAGCCAAAACTGAGGCTTCAAACTTGATGAAAACAGTCTCTCCCACAATAACTCAAGGGCCGCTTGTGTTTTTTAGGCCTTTGCAAGCTATCGGAAGTGTGTGCGCGGCAGGAGAAACAAATCCATGTTTTCGCGCCTTTTTTGCGATTTCAAGGTCGAAAAACACATAGGCCCCAAAATGAAAGAAACGGCTGGCGCGACAAAACTATGGCTTCAAACTTGATGAAAACAGTCTCTCCCATAATAACTCACGGGCTGCTTGTGTTTTTTAGGCCTTTGCAAGCTATCGGAAGTGTGTGCGCGGCAGGAGAGACAAATCCATGTTTTCGCGCATTTTTTGCGATTTCAAGGTCGAAAAACACATAGGCCCCAAAATGAAAGAAACGGCTGCCGCGCCAAAACTATGGCTTCAAACTTGATGAAAACAGTCTCTCCCATAATAACTCACGGGCTGCTTGTGTTTTTTAGGCCTTTGCAAGCTATCGGAAGTGTGTGCGCGGCAGGAGAGACAAATCCATGTTTTCGCACCTTTTTTGCGATTTCAAGGTCGAAAAACACATAGGCCCCAAAATGAAAGAAACGGCTGCCGCGCCAAAACTATGGCTTCAAACTTGATGAAAACAGTCTCTCCCATATTAACTCACGGGCTGATTGTGTTTTTTAGGCCTTCGCAAGCTATCGGAAGTGTGTGCGCAGCAGGAGAGACAAATCTATGTTTTCGCGCCTGTTTTGCCATTTCCGGTTAGGGTTAGGGTTGTGGTCAGGGTCGGGGTTGGGGTTAGGGAAAGGGATAGGGTCGGGGTCGGGTTGATGGTTATGGTTAGGGTTGTGGTCAGGGTCGGGGTTGGGGTTAGGGAAAGGGATAGGGTCGGTGTCGGGTTGATGGTTATGGTTAGGGTTGTGGTCAGGGTCGGGGTCGGGGTTGGGGTTAGGGAAAGGGATAGGGTCGGGGTCGGGTTGATGGTTATGGTTAGGGTTGTGGTCAGGGTCGGGGTCGGGGTTGGGGTTAGGGAAAGGGATAGGGTCGGGGTCGGGTTGAGGGTTATGGTTAGGGTTGTGGTCAGGGTCGGGGTCGGGGTTGGGGTTAGGGAAAGGGATAGGGTCGGGGTCGGGTTGATGGTTGTGGTCAGGGTCGGGGTCGGGGTTGGGGTTAGGGAAAGGGATAGGGTCGGGGTCGGGTTGATGGTTGTGGTCAAGGTCGGGGTCGGGGTTGGGGTTAGGGAAAGGGATAGGGTCGGGGTCGGGTTGATGGTTATGGTTAGGGTTGTGGTCAGGGTCGGGGTCGGGGTTGGGGTTAGGGAAAGGGATAGGGTCGGGGTCGGGTTGATGGTTATGGTTAGGGTTGTGGTCAGGGTCGGGGTCGGGGTTGGGGTTAGGGAAAGGGATAGGGTCGGGGTCGGGTTGATGGTTATGGTTAGTGTTGTGGTCAGGGTCGGGGTCGGGGTTGGGGTTAGGGAAAGGGATAGGGTCGGGGTCGGGTTGATGGTTATGGTTAGGGTTGTGGTCAGGGTCGGGGTCGGGGTTGGGGTTAGGGAAAGGGATAGGGTCGGGGTCGGGTTGATGGTTATGGTTAGGGTTGTGGTCAGGGTCGGGGTCGGGGTTGGGGTTAGGGAAAGGGATAGGGTCGGGGTCGGGTTGATGGTTATGGTTAGGGTTGTGGTCAGGGTCGGGGTCGGGGTTGGGGTTAGGGAAAGCGATAGGGTCGGGGTCGGGTTGATGGTTATGGTTAGGGTTGTGGTCAGGGTCGGGGTCGGGGTTGGGGTTAGGGAAAGGGATAGGGTCGGGGTCGGGTTGATGGTTATGGTTAGGGTTGTGGTCAGTGTCGGGGTCGGGGTTGGGGTTAGGGAAAGGGATAGGGTCGGGGTCGGGTTGATGGTTATGGTTAGGGTTGTGGTCAGGGTCGGGGTCGGGGTTGGGGTTAGGGAAAGGGATAGGGTCGGGGTCGGGTTGATGGTTATGGTTAGGGTTGTGGTCAGGGTCGGGGTCAGGGTTGGGGTTAGGGAAAGGGATAGGGTCGGGGTCGGGTTGATGGTTATGGTTAGGGTTGTGGTCAGGGTCGGGGTCGGGGTTGGGGTTAGGGAAAGGGATAGGGTCGGGGTCGGGTTGATGGTTATGGTTATGGTTGTGGTCAGGGTCGGGGTCGGGGTTGGGGTTAGGGAAAGGGATAGGGTCGGGGTCGGGTTGATGGTTATGGTTAGGGTTGTGGTCAGGGTCGGGGTCGGGGTTGGGGTTAGGGAAAGGGATAGGGTCGGGGTCGGGTTGATGGTTATGGTTAGGGTTGTGGTCAGGGTCGGGGTCGGGGTTGGGGTTAGGGAAAGGGATAGGGTCGGGGTCGGGTTGATGGTTATGGTTAGGGTTGTGGTCAGGGTCGGGGTCGGGGTTGGGGTTAGGGAAAGGGATAGGGTCGGGGTCGGGTTGATGGTTATGGTTAGGGTTGTGGTCAGGGTCGGGGTCGGGGTTGGGGTTAGGGAAAGGGATAGGGTCGGGGTCGGGTTGATGGTTATGGTTAGGGTTGTGGTCAGGGTCGGGGTCGGGGTTGGGGTTAGGGAAAGGGATAGGTTCGGGGTCGGGTTGATGGTTATGGTTAGGGTTGTGGTCAGGGTCGGGGTCGGGGTTGGGGTTAGGGAAAGGGATATGGTCGGGGTCGGGTTGATGGTTATGGTTAGGGTTGTGGTCAGGGTCGGGGTCGGGGTTGGGGTTAGGGAAAGGGATAGGGTCGGGGTCGGGTTGATGGTTATGGTTAGGGTTGTGGTCAGGGTCGGGGTCGTGGTTGGGGTTAGGGAAAGGGATAGGGTCGGGGTCGGGTTGATGGTTATGGTTAGGGTTGTGGTCAGGGTCGGGGTTGGGGTTAGGGAAAGGGATAGGGTCGGGGTCGGGTGATGGTTATGGTTAGGGTTGTGGTCAGGGTCGGGGTTGGGGTTAGGGAAAGGGATAGGGTCGGGGTCGGGTTGATGGGTTATAGTTAGGGTTGTGGTCAGGGTCGGGGTCGGGGTTGGGGTTATGGAAAGGGATAGGGTCGGGGTCGGGTTGATGGTTATGGTTAGGGTTGTGGTCAGGGTCGGGGTTGGGGTTAGGGAAAGGATAGGGTCGGTGTCGGGTTGATGGTTATGGTTAGGGTTGTGGTCAGGGTCGGGGTCGGGGTTGGGGTTAGGGGAAAGGGATAGGGTCGGGGTCGGGTTGATGGTTATGGTTAGGGTTGTGGTCAGGGTCGGGGGTCGGGGTTGGGGTTAGGGAAAGGGATAGGGTCGGGGTCGGGTTGATGGTTATGGTTAGGGTTTGTGGTCAGGGTCGGGGTCGGGGTTGGGGTTAGGGAAAGGGATAGGGTCGGGGTCGGGTTGATGGTTATGGTTAGGGTTGTGGTCAGGGTCGGGGTCGGGGTTGGGGTTAGGGAAAGGGATAGGGTCGGGGTCGGGTTGATGGTTATGGTTAGGGTTGTGGTCAGGGTCGGGGTCGGGGTTGGGGTTAGGGAAAGGGATAGGGTCGGGGTCGGGTTGATGGTTATGGTTAGGGTTGTGGTCAGGGTCGGGGTCGGGGTTGGGGTTAGGGAAAGGGATAGGGTCGGGGTCGGGTTGATGGTTATGGTTAGGGTTGTGGTCAGGGTCGGGGTTGGGGTTAGTGAAAGGGATAGGGTCGGGGTCGGGTTTATGGTTATGGTTAGGGTTGTGGTCAGGGTCGGGGTCGGGGTTGGGGTTAGGGAAAGGGATAGGGTCGGGGTCGGGTTGATGGTTATGGTTAGGGTTGTGGTGGTCAGGGTCGGGGTCGGGGTTGGGGTTAGGGAAAGGGATAGGGTCGGGGTCGGGTTGATGGTTATGGTTTGGGTTGTGGTCAGGGTCGGGGTCGGGGTTGGGGTTAGGGAAAGGGATAGGGTCGGGGTCGGGTTGATGGTTATGGTTAGGGTTGTGGTCAGGGTCGGGGTCGGGGTTGGGGTTAGGGAAAGGGATAGGGTCGGGGTCGGGTTGATGGTTATGGTTAGGGTTGTGGTCAGGGTCGGGGTCGGGGTTGGGGTTAGGGAAAGGGATAGGGTCGGGGTCGGGTTGATGGTTATGGTTAGGGTTGTGGTCAGGGTCGGGGTCGGGGTTGGGTTAGGGAAAGGGATAGGGTTGGGGTCGGGTTGATGGTTATGGTTAGGGTTGTGGTCAGGGTCGGGGTCGGGGTTGGGGTTAGGGAAAGGGATAGGGTCGGGGTCGGGTTGATGGTTATGGTTAGGGTTGTGGTCAGGGTCGGGGTCGGGGTTGGGGTTAGGGAAAGGGATAGGGTCGGGGTCGGGTTGATGGTTATGGTTAGGGTTGTGGTCAGGGTCGGGGTTGGGGTTAGTGAAAGGGATAGGGTCGGGGTCGGGTTTATGGTTATGGTTAGGGTTGTGGTCAGGGTCGGGGTCGGGGTTGGGGTTAGGGAAAGGGATAGGGTCGGGGTCGGGTTGATGGTTATGGTTAGGGTTGTGGTCAGGGTCGGGGTCGGGGTTGGGGTTAGGGAAAGGGATAGGGTCGGGGTCGGGTTGATGGTTATGGTTTGGGTTGTGGTCAGGGTCGGGGTCGGGGTTGGGGTTAGGGAAAGGGATAGGGTCGGGGTCGGGTTGATGGTTATGGTTAGGGTTGTGGTCAGGGTCGGGGTCGGGGTTGGGGTTAGGGAAAGGGATAGGGTCGGGGTCGGGTTGATGGTTATGGTTAGGGTTGTGGTCAGGGTCGGGGTCGGGGTTGGGGTTAGGGAAAGGGATAGGGTCGGGGTCGGGTTGATGGTTATGGTTAGGGTTGTGGTCAGGGTCGGGGTCGGGGTTGGGGTTAGGGAAAGGGATAGGGTCGGGGTCGGGTTGATGGTTATGGTTAGGGTTGTGGTCAGGGTCGGGGTCGGGGTTGGGGTTAGGGAAAGGGATAGGGTCGGGGTCGGGTTGATGGTTATGGTTAGGGTTGTGGTCAGGGTCGGGGTCGGGGTTGGGGTTAGGGAAAGGGATAGGGTCGGGGTCGGGTTGATGGTTATGGTTAGGGTTGTGGTCAGGGTCGGGGTCGGGGTTGGGGTTAGGGAAAGGGATAGGGTCGGGGTCGGGTTGATGGTTATGGTTAGGGTTGTGGTCAGGGTCGGGGTCGGGGTTGGGGTTAGGGAAAGGGATAGGGTCGGGGTCGGGTTGATGGTTATGGTTAGGGTTGTGGTCAGGGTCGGGGTCGGGGTTGGGGTTAGGGAAAGGGATAGGGTCGGGGTCGGGTTGATGGTTATGGTTAGGGTTGTGGTCAGGGTCGGGGTCGGGGTTGGGGTTAGGGAAAGGGATAGGGTCGGGGTCGGGTTGATGGTTATGGTTAGGGTTGTGGTCAGGGTCGGGGTCGGGGTTGGGGTTAGGGAAAGGGATAGGGTCGGGGTCGGGTTGATGGTTATGGTTAGGGTTGTGGTCAGGGTCGGGGTCGGGGTTGGGGTTAGGGAAAGGGATAGGGTCGGGGTCGGGTTGATGGTTATGGTTAGGGTTGTGGTCAGGGTCGGGGTCGGGGTTGGGGTTAGGGAAAGGGATAGGGTCGGGGTCGGGTTGATGGTTATGGTTAGGGTTGTGGTCAGGGTCGGGGTCGGGGTTGGGGTTAGGGAAAGGGATAGGGTCGGGGTCGGGTTGATGGTTATGGTTAGGGTTGTGGTCAGGGTCGGGGTCGGGGTTGGGGTTAGGGAAAGGGATAGGGTCGGGGTCGGGTTGATGGTTATGGTTAGGGTTGTGGTCAGGGTCGGGGTCGGGGTTGGGGTTAGGGAAAGGGATAGGGTCGGGGTCGGGTTGATGGTTATGGTTAGGGTTGTGGTCAGGGTCGGGGTCGGGGTTGGGGTTAGGGAAAGGGATAGGGTCGGGGTCGGGTTGATGGTTATGGTTAGGGTTGTGGTCAGGGTCGGGGTCGGGGTTGGGGTTAGGGAAAGGGATAGGGTCGGGGTCGGGTTGATGGTTATGGTTAGGGTTGTGGTCAGGGTCGGGGTCGGGGTTGGGGTTAGGGAAAGGGATAGGGTCGGGGTCGGGTTGATGGTTATGGTTAGGGTTGTGGTCAGGGTCGGGGTCGGGGTTGGGGTTAGGGAAAGGGATAGGGTCGGGGTCGGGTTGATGGTTATGGTTAGGGTTGTGGTCAGGGTCGGGGTCGGGGTTGGGGTTGGGAAAGGGATAGGGTCGGGGTCGGGTTGATGGTTATGGTTAGGGTTGTGGTCAGGGTCGGGGTCGGGGTTGGGGTTAGGGAAAGGGATAGGGTCGGGGTCGGGTTGATGGTTATGGTTAGGGTTGTGGTCAGGGTCGGGGTCGGGGTTGGGGTTAGGGAAAGGGATAGGGTCGGGGTCGGGTTGATGGTTATGGTTAGGGTTGTGGTCAGGGTCGGGGTCGGGGTTGGGGTTAGGGAAAGGGATAGGGTCGGGGTCGGGTTGATGGTTATGGTTAGGGTTGTGGTCAGGGTCGGGGTCGGGGTTGGGGTTAGGGAAAGGGATAGGGTCGGGGT